>NC_068938.1:115492252-115627532 GCF_016801865.2 Culex pipiens pallens
ATACAACAGAAACCCTCGCAAAAAATCATTTCGTACTTAGAATCTCGAATAAAAGAAATGTAGCCGACCTCAAAAAATTGTATTAAATTTAATGTTCTAGGAAAAGTTGATGTTGATTTTATTCTTTAGTTTTTTCAGCTTCGTCTAAAGAAGATCAGAAAGCAGTGACACCAAGGTCAAAACAGCAACTGATGAACCCACTGCCGCAATGCTCCCAGGCAAAAAGGTCAAAGGAAACATTCATCTTGTGTAAAGTCGCTACTTTTATTTATTTGAACCGTCATTCTATATTATATCCGTCAATCAATCCGCTCCCGGCTGTCGTCTCGTGTGCCGTGCCGAGTGTTTCATCAAACCGAGGACAAGTTTAAAAATCAATCGATGCCGATTCTCCTTCTCGGTGCTCCATCTTTCTTCTGGTGTCCTGGAAAAGACGACGTAGTGGGGCAACACAAAAAAAAATCTATCTCTTTCACATTTCAAAGACACATTCATTATTCAACACTGCCAAAACCTCCAACTGATCCCCGCATTTGGTCGTGTTTCGTCATGTGTCATGTGCCATGAGCAATTCTTGTGACTGCTGCTGCTGCTGTGGCATTGATGCAAAAAGGGCCGACACAAACGGATAATACTGGGTAACCTTCCTCAGGGAACTGAAACTTGAGCTAAGTTATTAAAATGATTTCATTGCTTGCGTGGCACGGCGACGAATCGAAAATTAACAGTTTAGAAGATTAGTTTAAGAAAGCTAGAACTAGAACAGTGATCTATGAATCAATCGAGCTCTTAAACTAATCATCTATGCTGATGATAACGGCTCATCGTATAGCATATACTACCTAAATTTCGTTTCTTTCACACAGGTTCCCCATAGCAAGATGAGCTAAAAAAACAGGCAACCAGCTGAGGACGAAACATCAGGAGTCTTTGGCGAGGAAGCATTACTGACTGATGTGGTAAAAGCCATTAACTCTATTGCTCTCAGCTTTTCTGTACACCCGGAGAGAGGAAAAAAAATCAAAGCAAAGACAGCGAAAATGACACCACAAATCGTCTCGTAGACAAGCAAACGTCCTCGGCGGGAAAAGTGAAGCTGGGATGGATGGTTGGTTGCAAGGGAGGTTGAGTTTGGAGTGAGTGAGCGCGCGCAAAAAAAGCAGCTATCAAGCATCACATTGTCAAAGTGAATGGGATCCGTGGTGGTGTTGAGAGGAGCAGGAGAGAGAGAAAAAAAACGCCAAGACACTGCACTGACAGGGCCGAAGATCGCAGACAATTGCGCGCGGCACCACTTCAACTTTGCCGGTGATGTGAACACTTCTTGATTTGTTGATTGACATTTTTTACCTTTCAGTTATGCTGTGTGCTGCTCAGAATGCACAATGGAAGAGATTTCGCGCGTGCAGATGGATGGGTTCAAATTCTTGTGCTTTGCCGCACTTCTCAGCGTTAACTGGAATGCTCAATTAACGAGTTTTGGTGAAAATAAAGTACATGCATTTTTTTATTATTATGCAGATTTTAAATTTCCCTGCATTCGTTTCTTTAAGGGAGATAGTGGGAGAGAAAAGTTTAAAAAGTTCTTAGTCACGATCTAGCAATGTTTTGTAAAACTCTGCAAGAGACAGTTTTTTCTTAATATATGTAGTTTGTTACGTTTATCTACATTTTCTTTATTTTAGATTTTATAACCCAAAATAAATTTAAAAAAATCCAAGTTGTTTTCCACACCAATCGACTATTGTTACCCAGAAAGTTTTATCAAGTTTTAGTTTCGGACTGTCTCTTAATGTAAAACAAAAAGTGTCAAGTAGGTATATCTCGAGTGACAAGCATAGCTTGACTTTGCACGAGCATGGCATGTAGAACAAGCTGAGGGACGTTAAGAGCCGTTAGTGCCAATGCATGTCTGGTCAAAACCGTGAAGTATCCACATTAGGGTGCCCAGAAAAAAATGAGTCCCTGCTCCACAGGCGGAAAACGTTTTGACAAAGAACTTTGTCCTAAAGTTTCTATACGTGGTGTCAATCCAAAATTTTCGCGAAGCGAAAACGTTACGTGACGAATTCCCCTCTCGGCAAATTTCCCCTCTTTTTGGTGCACGCTGGTTGGATGAGCGAACGTTTCCCAATCAGTCAATCGAGAGACGTGAGATTGATGTATCTAAAATCACCCCCACTCCACCCCATAATTTTCGGATCGTCGACGAGCCAACAAAACTCGGCTCGGTCGATCCCGAAAATTCATTCTATTGCTGGACGTCGACGAGAACACATCAGAAGCAGACGGCCTGGAGGTCCGGGAGCAGATGGCTTGGAGGCAAGGACCAACTAAGACATGCCAGTCGCGGGAGTCGATCATTGGAACTGGCCACCACCTGAACTGGAGTGGCCGGAGGCCCCGCGGATGTTCCGATGGGGGGACATTTGCCGGACCGTAAGAGTTGGGGCAATATGGGTATCAAACTTTATGGTTTTTGATACTGGACATGAAATTTGACATTTCGGCAATAGTGGCCACAATCTGGAGTGGCCGGAGGCCCCGCGGATGTTCCGATGGGGGGACATTTGCCGGACCGTAAGAGTTGGGGCAATATGGGTATCAAACTTTATGGTTTTTGATACTGGACATGAAATTTGACATTTCGGCAATAGTGGCCACAATCTGGAGTGGCCGGAGGCCCCGCGGATGTTCCGATGGGGGGACATTTGCTGGACCGTAAGAATTGTGGCAATATGGGTATTGTAGGGTCCTACGCGATGCAAATCATCTGACTTGTATTTATATTGCACCACACCTTGCGTGCAACTCTTTGTGTTCCATTCTGACATAAGAGCGCGTGGCTATTTAGTCGAGAGAAAGCCACCGGCCGGAGCGGATGGCATTGTTTTGAGTTCGGTCTTGAGTCTAGACAGGGAACGACGGAACGAACCGATGGTTAGCGGGCGGACGGGTGGAAGGCCATCGGTGACGATCGGAGTGCACACAGGATATTTAAGGACTCTACAATTGGCGACGAGGGTAAAAAAAAAGAAGGAAATTCGGCCATCTGTGATTTTAAGGTGAAATTGTTTTGTTTATAAATAAATTATAGCGAAAGGATCTAGTGCATTGTGCTGCATTGCTGGAAAAGGAGTGGTATTGCGGTGAAAAAAAAAAGTAAGAAAATTCAAAATTTCTGCTGGTCGGGCTTGTTTGTAAACAAAAGAAAAAAAGTGAGTTGGATTTGAATTTTGATTTGAGGCGATAACCAACAGGGCCGCAAGGATAAAAAGGGGTGAGTGAGTGAAAGAAATTGTGTACATTAAATTCGGAAAGCTAGAAAAAAGTTCTGACGTTTGGAAATATTTTGTTTGGCTTGCGGCAGCAGATGACGAGGGGAAACTGATTTGTTTTTTAAGGGTAACAAAGTGAATTGCTTCGAAATGATGATACATTATTGATGCCATGATGGTTTATTTTGTTAACATCAGCATGGAAAGTGTTTTCGACTCTTCGCTTAGTGCGTGGTTTTTATTGTGACTGTGGGTAGATTTGAGGGAAGTATTTCGATCGAAAAGTAAGATGGGCATAATCTGAGGAGCAAGATTTGGCGGATTACTAGCGGTAGCACTGACGTGTTTGTACCAATGTTTATTTAAAAAAAAATGGTACTGATGTGAATAGTTGTGATGTGAATGACTTATGTTTAAGGCAGACTGCACAGGAAACACCGATGAATGGAACTGAAAAAAAGTAAAGGTTTGATACCAGCGAGAATCCATGTGAAGTTTGGATATTTTTGAGAAGTGCAATAGATCGATGCCGTCGAGGATCGATATGAGTTTCGGCCGTCGTTGAGACGTGCAAGAGATCGATGCCTGCGTGGATCGATATGAGTTTCGGCCGTCGTTGAGACGTGCAATAGATCGATGCCTGCGTGGATCGATATGAGTTTCGGCCGTCGTTGAGACGTGCAATAGATCGATGCCTGCGTGGATCGATATGAGGTTCGGATGTTTTGGAGAAGTGTAAGAGATCGATGCCGTCGAGGATCGATATGAGTTTCGGCCGTCGTTGAGACGTGCAATAGATCGATGCCTGCGTGGATCGATATGAGTTTCGGCCGTCGTTGAGACGTGCAATAGATCGATGCCTGCGTGGATCGATATGAGTTTCGGCCGTCGTTGAGACGTGCAATAGATCGATGCCTGCGTGGATCGATATGAGTTTCGGCCGTCGTTGAGACGTGCAAGAGATCGATGCCTGCGTGGATCGATATGAGTTTCGGCCGTCGTTGAGACGTGCAATAGATTGATGCCTGCGTGGATCGATATGAGTTTCGGCCGTCGTTGAGACGTGCAATAGATCGATGCCTGCGTGGATCGATATGAGTTTCGGCCGTCGTTGAGACGTGCAAGAGATCGATGCCTGCGTGGATCGATATGAGTTTCGGCCGTCGTTGAGACGTGCAATAGATCGATGCCTGCGTGGATCGATATGAGTTTCGGCCGTCGTTGAGACGTGCAAGAGATCGATGCCTGCGTGGATCGATATGAGTTTCGGCCGTCGTTGAGACGTGTACGAAAATGAAGTCTGGAGGACTTGATTAACCGGGACCGTGGTGTAGGGGTAAGCGTGAATGCCTCTCACCCAGTCGGCCTGTGTTCGATCCCAGACGGTCCCGGTGGCATTTTTCGAGACGAGATTTGTCTGATCACGCCTTCCGTCGGACGGGAAGTAAATGTTGGCCCCGGACGAACCTAAAAGGGTTTGGTCGTTAGCTCAGTCCAGGTGTAGGAGTCGTCTCCCTGGGTCCTGTCTCGGTGGAGTCGCTGGTAGGCTGGTAGGCAATTGGACTAACAATCCAAAGGTCGTTAGTTCGAATCCCGGGGTGGATGGAAGCTTAGGGGTAAAAAGAGGTTTGCCTCAACAATCAAGCCTTCGAACACCTAGTTTCCAGTAGGAATCTCGCAATCGAGATCGCCAAGGCAATGCTGTAGAGCGAATAATTTGATTTGATTTGAGGACTTGATGTATAAATACATTTGGCATGCAGATGCCAATGTTTAAGTAGTTTTGTTTCTTAGATGGCAACATCAGTCTGATGACGTAGTGGGCTGTTGGAATGCTGAATTATTTTGCAGCGGGTATCTCAGTAACTCTAAATGTTTTTACTGTTTTGAAAAGCATTATTACACATCTAGAAAGAGTTTGATGATTTCACCAGTGATTGTGGAGATAGAAGAGTATTTTCTGAAAAGGAGGGAGAATAGCGCGTCTAGCAAGACAGCATTCCAGCGTACAATGATGAACTTCACTTTTGTTATTTGACAAAACAGTTGTTTTTAAATGATGATAGGTCAACAAACGAAGCAATTGGTCATATAGGATGAGAACTTTAATGTTGTTAGTGTTATCGGAATAGTTCCAATAATTGATGTTGTTGTTAATTTTATTAGGATTGATGAGTCGAGCATTTAGCAGTAAACAGTAAAGGGCAAGTATGCCGTTTCAAGATGGTTGGCAAACTTCGCAGTACAGGGTAGGAGGTCTATAATGTGGTTAAAATTGCACGATTAAGGTAAGAGTACAATTATTGAAGGAGCTCTTGCTGAATTAAGCGAACTGCAACTAGCATGTTTTGATATGTGATTTTGATCTAACCAAATGTAATGACAGCGAAGCGGTTACTCAGAATTTTGGGGAAAACTTTGCCAAATTTGTTTAGGGTGGAAGTGCGAATGAAATATTGGGAACAACTGAGTATCAGTACTCATTACTTACTTTTTATAGGGGATGAACGTTTTACGCAAACAAGCTTGTGTTAGTTCACGCGTGAAAGGTAAAGTTTGAATAATTGGTTAAAACTTCTAGTGATTGGAGTGTAAATTGTTCAAGTTGCAAAGCAAAGATTGTTAAAAAAAAAAAGCTCAGATTGTAGATTCTTTTGACAAGCACTATGGATTACATTGAAAAGATAAAAGAAAAAGAAGAAGCGCTGACATAAACGAGGCGGTTAGCCCAACCTGATTAAGAAAATGTTTCAGCTTGTTCACTGATAAAAGAGTAAACAGACAGCTAGCTAAAGCGGCGTCATTCATTCATGATGTGGCTTAATATTGGATGCAGTATTGGAGAGTATAAATTGGAAGAATACAAAACACTGTTATCGTTAATAGTTTCCAATGAAAAGGATTTTTTTTATGGTTTTGCCGCAAGGTGAGGTTTTAACGTAATTGTTTTGGCAGTTTAATTCTGTCATTATTGATAGAACAGAGTTTTGAATATTTGAGAGTCGATTGAAAAAAAGAAAGTAGAATGTCACATTTTGTTTTTGTTAATCAATCGTGTTCTGATTGTTTATGTCCTGTACAAATCCGTGACTGAATTTAGTTTGAATGTCCAAGGCAAAATGCCGACTTCTCCGATACATTTACTAGACATCTATCGGAAATTGACTTTTAGCTAATTTAGTATTGTCAACAAGGTATCTTATAGACATCTACTAGGATCATAATAATAATAAAGGGATTCAATTTTTAATTCGGTTGTTTTCTTTAGATATAGAGTATCGGATGCCAATTCGAGTTTCGAATGTAAAATTGTTTTTTTTAAGGAATTCGAAGAGCTGGCTTGAAAAAAAATCTGAATAGGATTAGTATAATTGTTTGTTCGATTATTTGATTTTGAATTGAAGGGAAAGGTTATATACAATATATTAACCTGAAGTAGGTTAGTGGGGAGATTGAAAATGTAAGTATTTTGAAGGTATTGTTCAGGAATACAGTCATCGCTAGATTTGACAGTTATTTGTTTTTATTAAGGTAAGATGGGGGTGTAGGGTCCTACGCGATGCAAATCATCTGACTTGTATTTATATTGCACCACACCTTGCGTGCAACTCTTTGTGTTCCATTCTGACATAAGAGCGCGTGGCTATTTAGTCGAGAGAAAGCCACCGGCCGGAGCGGATGGCATTGTTTTGAGTTCGGTCTTGAGTCTAGACAGGGAACGACGGAACGAACCGATGGTTAGCGGGCGGACGGGTGGAAGGCTATCGGTGACGATCGGAGTGCACACAGGATATTTAAGGACTCTACAGGTATCAAACTTTATGGTTTTTGATACTGGACATGAAATTTGACATTTCGGCAATTGTGGCCACAATCTGGAGTGGCCGGAGGCCCCGCGGATGTTCCGATGTGGGGGCATTTGCCGGATCGTAAGAGTTGGGGCAATATGGGTATCAAACTTTATGGTTTTTGATACTGGACATGAAATTTGTCACTTCGGCAATTGTGGCCACAATCTGGAGTGGCCGGAGGTCCCGCGGATGTTCCGATGGGGGGACATTTGCCGGACCGTAAGAGTTGGGGCAATATGGGTATCAAACTTTATGGTTTTTGATACTGGACATGAAATTTGACATTTCGGCAATTGTGGCCACAATCTGGAGTGGCCGGAGGCCCCGCGGATGTTCCGATGGGGGGACATTTGCCGGACCGTAAGAGTTGGGGCAATATGGGTATCAAACTTTATGGTTTTTGATACTGGACATGAAATTTGACATTTCGGCAATTGTGGCCACAATCTGGAGTGGCCGGAGGCCCCGCGGATGTTCCGATGGGGGGACATTTGCCGGACCGTAAGAATTGTGGCAATATGGGTATCAAACTTTATGGTTTTTGATACTGGACATGAAATTTGACATTTCGGCAATAGTGGCCACAATCTGGAGTGGCCGGAGGCCCCGCGGATGTTCCGATGGGGGGACATTTGCCGGACCGTAAGAGTTGGGGCAATATGGGTATCAAACTTTATGATTTTTTAAACTGGACATAAAAAGTTGCATTTGGCCATTATCTGAAGAAAAGCAGTTAAAATAAATTGCTTATTAGGCAGGAAGTAATAAATAGATTACTGCGATGCACTTTTTTTTGTGCCGCTGCGAAAATCTTTTTCTGGAAATTTAGAATAATTAATTAGAGCCCTGTAAAGGGCAGTTCTAATGTCTGCTGTTCAAATTTCCTTTACTGCCGCCGATTGCTTGTAACAGCCTTGCAAAAACATTCCCGCATCTTGGTAACTTTCGAGTGGTGAAAGAAAGTCAATTGATTTCACCTCGATTTCTATTTCAGCTCCACTTGCAATTTCCGTCCCGTTAGTTCGATAGGACGTTAATTATAAGGGAATCATGAGGAAATTTAGAGCGGACATTCTAATCGAAAATTTCAACAATCATCTTGCAAAGTTCTTTGTCATACTGGTCATGTGTAACATAACCACCTGCACCTTTTTTTTGGATATTTTAAGTATTTGTGTCTATTTAAAGCGAAGTTGGAATGCAATTTTGCTAATAACTTTTAAAGGTCGAGTTGGTATGTTCTACAAAGTTGTACAGCATAAAATTTCGAATGAGAATATCACTTTTGAGAATATTTGGAGGGAAGTAGCGTACCATGCAAAGCAATCCATACGAAATTGGTTTTTAATATTTTTTTCCGATTTTTCCCACAAACTTCACCTCTGAGTAACAATGGGTAAATGTTGCCCGATTTTGCTCATATTCGGCACAGAGTCCTAAAATAGCTCAAGATTCAACCGAGGCTTTGAAAAAGGCATTCTGGGCATCCTAATATACGTGCTTAACCTTCCCTTGTTATTAAAAAAATCACACATAAGGTATTGGGGTCCTTTTCGACCCCAAACTTTAAAAAATCGTCAAAAAACCAGTTTTTGACCGATTCCGGTTCTTTTGGTCACAAATGAAAGCTTAGAACGTTCCCTTTCCGAAACCGATTTGGTCACTGTGGCCACCGGGAATCGGCTACAACCGAAAAAAGGCCTTTTTGAGACCCCAACTTTGACGACCTGTATCTCCGGCAAATTTCAACCAATCAGGATGCTCCGGGTTGCATTCAACAGTTGTATACCTGTACTTTGACCACAAATATTAATATCAGGGCCAGGTGACCTACCGGTTCCGGAAATCCGGAACATTCGAAAAGTTCATATTTTACTGTTTTTCACGTATATGTGATACCAATACTCTCATGATAGTTGAAATTGATCAATAAAACTTACTAAAATCACAATACACGATTGCCAGAACCACTCTGGAGTGTTAGTGGCCACTTCCGGGTAACCTGGAACCGGTTCCCGGGTACCCGATGAACGGCCAATTTGATTTTTTTGTTGAATACCCA
The DNA here is from genome assembly GCF_016801865.2 of Culex pipiens pallens. Taxonomy (NCBI): domain Eukaryota; kingdom Metazoa; phylum Arthropoda; class Insecta; order Diptera; family Culicidae; genus Culex; species Culex pipiens. The sequence goes on from NC_068938.1 coordinate 115,501,444, forward strand.
TCATGTTGCATATCAAACTTCATGAAATTGAAAGATATGTCCATCTTTGATACTGCCGTTAATCGCTGAGCCATCCTGGTCAATCTGGAACCGGTTACCGGTGGCGCCTTGAGGACACTTCCGGAATATGAGAGAATCCCTATCATCCGACATATCAAACTTCATGAAATTGAAAGATATGTCAATTTACGGTCATACCATTGTTCGCTGACCCATTCTGGCCAATCTGGAACCGGTTACCGGTGGCCCCTTGGGGACACTTCCGGAATATGAGAGAAACCCTATCATCCGACATATCAAACTTCATGAAATTGAAAGATATGTCAATCTACGGTCATGCCGTTGTTCGCTGATCCATTCTGGCAATTCTGGAACTGGTTTCCGGTGGCCCCTTGGGGACATTCCAGGAGTATGAGAGAAACCCTATCATCCGACATATCAAACTTCATGAAATTGAAAAATATGTCAACCAACGGTCAGCGAACAACGGCATGACCGTAAATTGACGTAGTTTTCAATTTCATGAAAATTGATATGTCGGATCGTAGGGTTACTTTCATATTCCGGAAGTGTCCCTAAGGGGCCACCGATAAGCGGTTCCAGATTGGCCAGGATGGATCAGCGAACATTGGCATGACGGTAGATTGACATATCTTTCAATTTAATGAAGCTTGATATGTCGTATGATAGGGTTTCTCTCATATTCCGGAAATGTCCCCAAGGAGCTACCGGTAATCGGTTCCAGATTGGCCAGGATGAGTCAGCGGACATTGACATGACCGTAGATTGACATATCTTTCAATTTCATAAAGTTTGATATTTCGGATGATAGGGTTTCTCTCATATTCCGGGAGTGTCCCCATGGGGCCACCGGTAACCGGTTCCAGATTGGCCAGAATGGGTCAGCGAACAATGGCATGACCGTAAATTAACATATCTTTCAATTTCATGAAGTTTGATATGTCGGATGATAGGGATTCTCTCATATTTCGGAAGTGTCCCCAAGGCGCCACCGGTAACTGCTTCCAGGATGGCCAGGATGGCTCAGCGATTAACGGCATTACCAAAGATGGAAATATATTTCAATTTCATGAAGTTTGATATGCAACATGATCGGTTGTCAACAAAAAAAATCAAATTGGCCGTTCATCGGGTACACGGGAACCGGTTCCAGGTTACCCGGAAGTGGCCACTAACATTCCAGAGTGGTTCTGGCAATCGTGTATTGTGTTTTTAGTAAGTTTTATTGATCAATTTCAACTATCATGAGAGTATTGGTATCACATATACGTGAAAAACAGTAAAATATGAACTTTTCGGATGTTCCGGATTTCCGGAACCGGTAGGTCACCTGGCCCTGATATTAATATTTGTGGTCAAAGTAAAGGTATACACCTATCGAATGCAACCTGGAGCATTCTAATTGGTTGAAATTTGCCGGAGATACAGGTCGTCAAATTTGGGGTCTCAAAAAGACCTTTTTTCGATTGTAGCCGATTCCCGGTGGCCACAGTGACCAAATCCGGTTTTTCTGGACGGTTTTGGAAAGGAGACGTTCTAAGCTTTCATTTGTGACCAAAAGAACCGGAATCGGTCAAAAACTGGATTTTTGACGTTTTTTTTAAAGTTTGGGGTCGAAAAGGACCCCAATACCTTTAAAGTAACTTTTGTTATGGACGCTCTCCTAGGGGTCGTCCAAGGTTTATTTGTTTTATGAAATGTGTATTTATACTATAAGTTTAATGTCAGAAAATTTCAAGGCTCCGGCAAAAGTTATGGCAAATTTTATTTTCAAAAAGGCCGAAAAGGACCCCAATACCGTAGGAAGGTTAACAAATAGCTCCTAAATAAAAGTTATTCAATGTCCAATAGGCAATCGACTGAACCTGATCTTCTTCCAACCTTCTCCGATATCAATGAAAATTTGTAGACATGTTATTCTTTGTCGGTTCAATGTGGTAAAAACGTTCTGATTCATGCTCTGGATGCCGCAAAATATTGATGGTTTGAGATTAATGCATATGAAATACTTAAAATGTTAAAAAAAATTCAAAAAAAAAATGCTTGTATTACTTGGGCTCGCTCGCTCGCATTCTAAATTCAAATCGAGCTCCATTAATTTGTTAACTCCCTTGTATGAATCTCATCACTCTGGTCCCATCCTTTGTTCGATTTATTGACATCTATCAATGCATTGAATCGGCTCCCGACAAAAGGCCTCTGACGGCGAATCCCGTCCCGTCCATCCAATTGATGTTCTACATAGCTCGTCCCAGCATCACCGTCATCATCATCGGTCTTCGGAACCGTCCTGGGAATCCGAGAGCGAATTCCCGTTCGGTTGTTGCGAGTCGTCGGAGACTTGACAAGAAATCGGCACCGGAAGGTCGAAATTTAATTTAAAATTTAAATACAATAGAAGGAAAACTGAATCAGTTATAGGACTTTTTGCCCTCTCGTCGGTTTGAAATTTCATTCAATCTTTTATTGTGACCGCTGTCAATTGTGAAGAAATCTATTCTGATGTATTTTAATTGGGTTCAGATTTTTTTTTTGCTGCAGACATGGTTCTGGCCAGGTAGCGGTGGTATGCGGCGGCGGTTTCGTGGGATGTCCTCAACCGACGATCAACCGACGACGGCCGCGCGTCTGTGTTTGTTTTGCCTTCTATCTCGATCACTTTGACAGGATATCACTGTCACTCAACGTGGACGGACGATTGTTTTATTTCTCGTCCGGCTGTCTGCTAATAAATTTTGATGAATATTTACGACGGGCGGACTTTCGAGACAGACGACGACGTAAAGGACTGTCAGTTAACGTGAAGGAATAAACCCTTTTCGGAGAGTGGCCCCCTTTTTTGCCCTGCGCTGTCCACTTTGGTGATTGATTTTGCCGAACCCCTTTCTTGTGGGTAATGCAATTTCGGGAGGGAGGATTTTATTTTCAAGTTCGAAGCATGGTCATTCTGAAACTCCCAAAAGTGGTTCTGACGCAACTCATTCATTACCTCCTCAAGTAGAGAACGAGCGAGAGAGCGGGGGCCATTCAAATTGCGGTACGCAAACACGCCACCGCCTGACAAGCTTTCCAAATTATAACAAATGATTGCTCGCATCGAGGTCATAAATTAGGAAAATTAACACATCCCATTTTTCCACGCCAAGTCATTTGTCATCCGCTGGCGCTGCTGGAAGTTCCCGGAGAGTTGAAAGGAAAAAAAACGAAAAGATAAAGGGAGGCGAACCGAGTCGAAGAGTCGTGTGTCATCAATTTCACGTTTCACGCGGGCGCACTCATTTGTTTTCCCGCGCCGCCGCGGACTTGAACCCAGGGCCGAGCCACTTGCCGAAAGCATATTTCTCCAGTGATGCTCTGTCGCTCTCGGAAAACAGCGAAATAAATTAATATCTTCATTCGTGTGTAAGTAAAATATGAAACAGCTGGCAGTTACTCAGCGTGGACCCTTTTTTCCTCCCCGAAGCAGAGCGCTTCTTTTTTTTCACTGCCGACGACGACGACGAAAACATCCGCGACTCGAGGGCACGCTTGTGAGGAAAGACATGACAAATATGCTCGTATTTATCATGAGATATAAAATACATCAGCTGAAGTTACGAGTTTGCATGCACTTTGGCGAAGGTTTCGATCATAAATATTCATCCGCGATTAATCATGCTCTCCGGTTAAGGGGAGGTTGGTGTGAATTTGTTGTTATTATTATGAGACACACACACACACTTCTGGTTTTTCACATTGTTTGTATCTATTTAGCTTGACAACGGTCAATTAAAACCTTCGATAAAAAATGTACTCAGTGTTTGTTCAAAAATTACGTCCTTAAATATGGGGAGGAGGGAGGTTATAGGAAATATGCGCGACAGGGGGGAGGGGGGATGTCTGTAGGGTAGGGTAGTCATCAATGACACACTTTTAGTTTTTAACTTTCAACGATTTTTCTAATTTTTTCATCAGAGCTTTTTGTTGCATTTTCTTTCTTTTAATGTGTTCTAATATTGACCAAAATATGAGATCGATCTGACGTCTACAGCCAGAGTTATTCTACTGTCTCATTGTAGACGCACTTGGCAGGAACAATGAGACAGCTCGGGAACAATGAGACACTCTACGAAAATCAACATTTTTCTAGTAAAACATAATGTTTTTGTACTGTTCCATTGAAGGTGACTTGCCTTGAACATTTTAAAACAATTTTGCGAACATGAAACTTTATTTAACAAAAGTCATACTAAAAAGTATTAAAATTTTGTAAAATCCATATATTTTACCAAACAACTTTATATTCTTGGTTGAATGAAGTTCAAACTCAATAAATATGTCAAAAATCACTTCCATTTCATGTTTTGAAAGATTTCCATAGATTATGAAAAGTTTAATTGAAAAAAATCAAAGAGTCTCATTGTTACCCATGGGCCGAAAAGAGTGAAGAACAATGAGACAGCCCTGGATTCTGGATATATTCTAAATTTTGGTTAAACCTAATAAAAGGACATTGTAGCTCAACTAATGCCTTGTGAAATGACGAAAGAAATTTGGAGAAATATTAGTTTTTGTGTTAATGGCAGCCTATGAGCGAAAATATATTTTTTAGTCATAATTTACTTTTACACCCCAGAATCAAACATGAATGAATAACTTTGCAAGGGAGTGTCCATAACCCAAGCCACTATTATGGCAGACGTGTATCTAGTAGACACACCTTTCCCCCAAATATGAGCCTGATTGGTTGAAACTACGTCTTGTGAGAGCCATTTTATCATTGTTCCCCGTGTCTCATTGATGACTACTCTATCCTAATCCCGAAAATCAATGGTTGTAATATTTGAACAATTTTAATAATATCTATCGGTTGAAAAACTCTAATCATTTGACAATGAACTTAATAAAGCGAATCGCTGGTTGAATACTTCCACACAAGTTTAAATGATCTTGTAAAGCATAATAAAGTTAAAACAAATGTTCAGAGAAAAAGGATAAACGACCTTGAATCACTAAAGTGCTAATTTTTCGATGATGGTTTGAAAAACCCCGATTTAATCCACCTACAGATGAGATAGAGCCTTTCTTTGAAAATGGCAAATTGAAAAAAATAGCATATCCAACTAAAATACCCATTATGTTTCCACATTTTCGTAATAAGGATGACGAACTTCTCGCCACAGTGTCCTGATGCAAACAATGATCGAGCTCGAGCTGTCACAGCCCTGCGAAATATGTTGGCTGACATATCGAGCGGTCAGTCAAAAAAAAAACAGCTAGAAGTGGCAAAAAAACTTTTGCTAGAAAGAGATAGGAAACCTGATGCACACAAACGTACAGCTGCTATGTAAACATACTTTGAATTAGAGGTGGGCAAAACCGCTCTTTTTTAGGAGCCGCTCATTTTGAACGGCTCTTTCGCTCTTTTTCAAAGTTTGGATATAAAGGGTTTTTTTAAGAATCGTGTGATTTTATAAGTTATTTAACATTGGTCTTTTATAAATTATTTGATAAAACAAATTAAAACTGAAAACGAGAAGATGCCCTTGGAAACCATAGGTCTTGGTGGTCTCTTTGTCAAGATTTCTACTCGAACCTAAACATTCGAGTAATTGAATGGCATCCAAACTTAAATCTAGGATGCTGGAAAAATTGTTTTTAATTGCGTTTATTTCTGCAAGAATTGAACTAATGCTGATGTTTTATTTGAAGAAAATATTCTGCGAACTCTTTTCTACATTTTTTTTTTTTTTTTTTTTTTCATAAAATTATTTTTATTAGGTCCTTTTCGGTACTGAGACCTGGTTAGGACCGAGTCGGCTTTTGTAATTACATTTGACTTAATAATTACAGAGGATCTTGTGTGTAAATGTTAGTGGGAGGGGAGCCGATTACCCGCGGCCTACTCGGGGTTAGTAGGGAAGGGATTGATGTTAAAGACAAGGCGTGGGAAGGGAAGGGGGATTGTGTAGGGGTCTTGGTTGGCTCTGCTGGCCTTTGCGTTTTGTCCTCAGCCGCAACTCGGTGTCCAGCTGCTGGGGCGATCTTTTCTACATTCTGATTTAATCGATAAAGTCTATAAACGCTAAAGTTTAATCGGACAAAAGGGTTTATTTATTTTTTTCAAAAATCTCTAAACTATTCAGTAGATTTTTGGTAATATTTTACAAATTATGCAATTTGAAATGCTCAAATTCGTATTCTGGTAATACTTTAGTGTACAATCAGTTGTACAATGATTTTTTTTTTCATTTTGTTTAGACAATCATTTACTTTTGAGATAAATTTTTATTAGAATTGAAATATTTGAAATTGCATTTTCAATTCTCATAAACAAATCTAATACTATATTTTTTTTTAATCCAATAAATTATATTTATAACATAAATCATGCCATCTTAAAACGGTTCTTTCGAAAGACCGAAGTTTAAAAAGAACCGAGGTTCTTTTTTTCTGAGCCACAGTTCGTTCGCTCTTTTCAGTGAACCGGCTCTTTGAGCGGCTCGCTCTTTTTTTGCCCACCTCTACTTTGAATGTGTTAGTAAATTTCTGACTAGAAAGCATTATAGAGTTATCTAAGCCCGGGTACTAATTTCAACCTAAAAACCCTTCGTGCACTTACACGCAATACATGCGCACGTAGATAACTCTATTGTCTGCTTTTCAATTTTTTTTAGTACACTCTAAATAATAATCCTAAAAAGTTAGAAAAATCATGAAAAATAGGAATGAGAAAAAGACCCTCACGAAAAATTACAATGGGTAATTGCTGATTTAAGAAGTACATTGAATTTCCCTTAAAATTGCATTTGCCAAAATGTTTTACTGTTAAGTAACAGAAGTGATAGAATTTTCGAAATTATTTTATTTTGACAAACAATAGGTTTTGTTCGGAATTCTGATTACGCTATCTAATCGGGAAATTGGAAGTTTACATAGAAGTCCTTTTGACATCAAATTTTCAAACCATCACCGTTTCAGGCTGCATAATTTCGAAAAACACGTCTTTTTTACAATTTCAAAAATGAAAGGGGCAGTGTCAACCCTCCGTCATGAGATATCGAAAAATGGAGCACGGATTCATGATCAAGGACAAAAATAACTCCTTAGGAAAACATTTCACGCAAATCGAAGTGGGGTCGGGGCAACTTTACGATTTCGTGTGAATTGGCGGAGAGTTACCCAAATTGTAATGTTGTAACTGTCATGCAAACCCATTTTTTCTGATATGAATCTTATCCAGAGAATGTTTGTCTCGATTGAAAATATCTAACATCTATCGTTTAAGTTTTAGAAAAATGTCCACATGGTTCATGGATGGCTTTTATATCGATGAATGGAATAATTTATTTTTAAAATCTCAGGCTATCACAATTCGTCCCTTGTATGCTGTCATGTCACACGTCTGTTTTAAAAGATAAGACGTGCCACGAGAATTCGCTATTTCTCACGTCACGATGTAATCTTGTATCTTGTTGTAGAAAATTCAATTTCTAATCCGAATCTGTTATAATATTTATGTTTTGGAATGGTGTTGATAAATATATGTTTACCTTTGCATTTTTCCATTTTTAACTGCAGTAATTTTTGTCCATGAACCATGAAGAGTATCGGGGACGCATTTACAAAGCGGATTCAGTGGCTATTTCTTAACTTAATGTTAACATGGTAAGGTTAATGTTAACATTCCATAGGCCACCTTCCTTAATGTGTTGTGATAAGGTCCAGCTTGTGATGATACGCTACCTTCCCTTTACTAAGCAACCGAATCCAGAAGTGAAAAGATCACCAGTTGTGTTGGTCCAACTCGGGATTTTAATCCCGATCTACCGCTTACGTAGCTCGGTCCTTTCCTTTTTTAAGGTTAGATCGATTTATTGTTTTACAATTAAGCTTCTGAAAAACAAAATATCAAGATATATTTCAAAAGTTATCTACAATTTGAAGAATCTAATCAATTTCAATCACACGATCTGTTAAAGTCGCTAGATTCCCAAAAATCAGCTCCCATGTCCCCCCAGTCGGAAAGGCCCATTTGCCTGCAACGAAGCTGTAGTAAAATTGTCATCATAAATCAGAATTGAGAAACAGTGTGATACTTTCCACGAATGGTCCCCGCACCATTATAACCATCAAACAAGATTTATTTAATGGCCATTTCATATCTATTATTTCTGAATCTGCCCGCTTCCTGACTGCCTGGCGGACCGAACCGCTCTGGTGCTGGCACCCGTTCCGACCATTCCCAAAGTGTCGACTTTTAAAATTATGCATGCTTCCAAAAAACTGACTCCGCGCATATACCGCAGAGAGGCGATACGGAGCGATAAAATGTCCAGAGAAGAAGGAGAAGAAAAAAAACTTTAAATGTTATGTTTATCGTAAGCCTAGTAGATGGGGCACATTATCATATTTTGGAAATAAATTTAATAAAACATCATATTAAAAGACATAAAGAAAATACATTTACACGCCATTCGGAGAGGACTGGTTCCACCGATTTCTCTTGATCTTCGAGCCAGAGTAAGGTGAACTTTTGTTCTCCCATTATTCATAGCCACTACCGCTGGCCAGCCGATTTTGGTGGCATCGAGTTCGCCTAGGGGTTACCTTGGGCTAATGGGTTGTCAGCAAGGGTATAAAACCAACGCGCCCCATGGTGCCATCATCAACGCGGACAACTTTTGGTCTCTTTTGGAATACCATTAAAATTGATTCGAGGATTCACTTTCCGGCCCATAAAACGGATGACGATTTGATCGCTCACCTGAAATCACTTTATTCTTTTGATGAAATGGTGATTTTGTTTAATTATTAACGCAATAGTATCAACAGCTTTAGAGTGAGAAATTGATTACTCAGCTGAATTTTCACACAAACCAAAACAATAATTTCATTTAAGCAATGATTTTTTGAGGTAATATGACTAACATTATTTCGTCCATTTCATAGCCCACCTCCGATCATAAATTTCACTGCACACAATTCTAGCCTCGATAAGCAGGGTTGAAAATTGAAACTAATAAAAGGTCGTAACATAAATTTTCACTTTTCGCTCGAAAGTAATTTACAACGTGCTCAGCTGCTTCTTTTTCATCTTTCCCCGTTTGCCACGGAACCGGCCGACGACAGTCATGATCGTGTTCTTTGTCCTCCCTGGCAGAGGTTCTGAAGGGCATTAACTGCCTGCTGGCATTAACGATAATGATTACTATCTTTATTGCATGTAGCCTTTTGGGAAAAACAAACGCACTGAGATGGCTTGGGAGGGAAACATGTTGCCACCACGTTCGTTGAATAATGGCCGGATGATGGTCGAGTGCGTCCGTAACATGTGACGTTTGAGAGATTTTGGTGTTTTGAGTATTGAAATCCTTTATTTCATTTGCTTCGGGAGAGAGATTGTTAAAATCTTATTGCATCTCCTTACTTAACATTCCAACGCCCAAGGCTCCAAAAAAGTTGGAACGGTAACTTCAACTCGCTGGTTCTCGGGCATAACTCACCCAATCAAGATGATTCTTTTTTCCAGTGATTTGTTAGGATGTCTAGATGATCCTAGAACTTTGCAGAACTCAATTTGATCAAATCTGTAATTTTTGCGATCAAAAACATCGTTCCAACTTTTTTTTTTCGCGTGTAAAAAAAATCGCCAAAAATTCCGCGGAGGCAGTCGTTTAAAAAAAAGGTGGAACGATGTTTTCGGTCGCAGAAATAACAGATTTGTTCGAATCAAGTTCTGCAAAATTTTATGATCATCAAGACATTCTTACAAATCCCTGGAAACAAGAATCGTCCCGATTGGTTGAGTTATGCCCGAGAACCAGCGAGTTGAAGTTACCGTTCCAACTTTTTTGGGAGGCTTGGGCGTCCATGTAAGTTGGACATGCGTTGGGCGTTCCAGTGTTAAAGTATGGGAACTATACCCTTTCTCAGCCTATTTTTATTATCGGCCTATCAGCACTTTGATCATGAATTACAGCTTCCATACTGTTCCATACTGCCCCTGATGGCATAAATGTCCCATATGCATTTTCATCGATTTCGAGTTATTGATTCAAAATTGTGCGCTCTTTCAAAAGAGCCTGTAACATCCAATACTTTGTTCTAGAAATCAGGAGGAAATCCAGTTTTTTCGCGAAAACTTAACACGCAGCCTTATGTATGGGACAAACTTCAAATGTGTTTTTCTCAGCTTGCTGTTTTTGCATATGGGACATTTATGTGAACATGGGCAGCAGTGCTGTTAAACGTTTAAATTAACGACGTTTAACTTAACGGAATCGTTAAACGTTAACCTAAACGTGAACGCGAACGGAGCCTACGTTGATCTTAACGAGAACGTGAACGGAGCACGTTAATTAACGTCGATTATTAACGTCGTTAATCAACGCGTTAATCCTTCTGAGGCCCGGACTTTGAGGGCCTGTATCTCCCAAACGGTAACATCTAGCGGGTTACTTCCAGTTGCATTTTACGGGCATTAACTGTGACTATGAGTTCCCGGTGAGGTTATTTGTCCAAAGTTACCACCGGTAACCCGGAACATCCGTCAAGCATATTTTTTTTAAAGCTTTTGTCATTCAATCGACATTTGAGCCAATGTTATGAAACGTTGTTTGTAGTACATAGGTACACTAACTACCTTGGGTCAGTTCAGGGCATCTGTGGCCACTCCGGAACCGATTCCATGGTACCACGCAAATGGTTCCGATGATTGTGATATTCAAAAGTCGACATGTTGCTTGTCGAATTTAGTGAAATGAAACTCATTAATCATCTTTTATCATGCCGGTGTCCTATGACCCGATCGGACCACTCCGGAACCGGTTACCGGTGACCGGAGGAAGTTTAGTGAGTATAGGAAAAGTCATTTCATGCGACATATCAAACATCATGAAATTGAAAATTATGTCCACTTAGATGCATGTCGATGCCTTATGATTCAATATGTAGATTTTTTATTTTATTCAGGAAATATACACTTACACTTTTGTATTGGTTCCGGTTGACCAGCCTTTAAACTCCAGTGCGCTTGCAGTTTGTAGGCTACAAGATGGTACGCAGTTGGAGTCCCATTGCACTGCATCCAAGTAGGCCAAGTAGCCAGCTGAATTGTACAGGTTTGACACTCTCATCTCGCCGGTTACCATGGAAACCCAATCAAAGAGCCAGTAGTTGCTGTTTATTACGTCAATTGTCAAATTTGCCTGATTTTTAGTTCAAGGCCTCCTAGATTGCGTTACGGAACCACTTCCGAATGTTCTGTCAATGATTTTAAAACCAGCCAACCAATACAAGGGTAGTGTCTTACTCTGTGGTATAGCTAAAATATATTTATTAATAATATGAAATTCTTCATAAGGCGTCGGCACTTTATCTATGATGCAGGCGAAGCGAGAGGGGGGGAGGGGGAAGCACTGTGGCCTCCAATGGCCGATTCCGGAAGGATCAACCCTGATGACGTCAGTTTGGCCTTCATTGGTTATAATTTTCAATTTCATGATGTTTGATATGTCGCATGAAAGGACTTTTCCTATACTCACTACACTTCCTCCAGTCACCGGTAACCGGTTCCGGAGTGGTCCGATCGGGTCAAAGGACACCGGCATGATAATAGATGATTAATGAGTTTCATTTCACTAAATTTGATAAGCAACATGTCGACTTTTGAATATCACAATCATCGGAACCATTTGCGTGGTACCATGGAATCGGTTCCGGAGTGGCCACAGATGCCCTGAACTGACCCAAGGTAGTCAGTGTACCTATGTACTACAAACAACGTTTCATAACATTGGCTCAAATGTCGATTGAATGACAAAAGCTTTAAAAAAAACATGCTTGACGGATGTTCCGGGTTGCCGGAACCGGTGGTAACTTTGGACAAATAACCTCACCGGGAACTCATAGTCACAGTTAATGCCCGTAAAATGCAACTGGAAGTAACCCGCTAGATGTTACCGTTTGGGAGATACAGGCCCTCAAAGTCGGGGCCTCAGAAGGATTAACGCGTTGATTAACGACGTTAATTAACGACGTTAATTAACGTGCTCCGTTCACGTTCTCGTTAAGATCAACGTAGGCTCCGTTCGCGTTCACGTTAATTTTAACGATTAACGGACGCGTTAACGTTAATTAACGTTTAACAGCACTGATGGGCAGCATAGTAATAAATTGCTCAAATAAAAGTGAGCAAGCAACTCGCCATTGTTGGTTTTTCTGAAAATGTTGATTTAATAGCGGAAAACGACAAAAGTGATGAGAATTGGTCGAACGGCTTAGAGTGATCAAAATGGGTATATTTCCCCTACAATAAATTCAGTCATGTCAACTACTGTTCATAGGCTAAACAAACATTATTTAGGCATTCATAATATTTTGGAATTTTTATCCTGAAAATTTAAGAATTCAGTCCAGACTCGATTATCCGAAGTTTCGATTACCCGAAGTTTCGATTATCCGAAGGTTTGTTTGTATTGATGTATTTATGTACATTTATGAAGCATCTTTTGATTCAGTGGTTCCGTCTTGGGTTCCGTACCAAAAACCAGGTTGTCAGATTTCAACTATTTCCGGATCTTTTTTTGTGTCACCCATTTTTGATAAAGAGTGAGAAAGGCACCAACCACATAGGTGGATAAAGTTAGTTTTAGAATTTTATTTTGGTTACATGGCGTCAAGATCTAAATTTAAATAACTAATGGAGGGTTGATACATCTACACTCAACCCCCGGTGGTTGGTCACTTTTTCGTTTGACACTTTTTTAGTTTGTACCCCGTTGGTTGGTCAAAGTCAAACTAAAAAGTGACGAACTGTCACTTTTTACACGGCGCTCACGCACACTATCAAAACAAACGTTTGGTAGTGTGTGTGAACTCCGTGTAAAAGGGGTGTCAAACTAAAACGTGACCCCGTTCGTTTGACAACAGTTGGTGTCAAACCATCGGGGTTTGAGTGTATACATTGCTACACTGTAATAAATTCGCTAATCAAGCGCCATATCCAATTCCTTTCACGCCCTCGTCATACACCAAAAACACAAAGCACCAGAGTGACATTTCAAGACTGTCAGCCTGAAATCTCAACAAACCCACTCGCTCGTTGGATTCGATCTAAATGCAAATTAAACTGTCAACATTGTCAATTAGCTTTACAATGGGCATCGGTACAAATCAAAGTTATGTTAATATTCCAGCTTCCCCTTAACGGGGTTGGCTTGCATATGTATAACGTTCGCAATTGTCGTGGCCTCAGTCATCGCACATTGACGGTTTTGCAAAGCCGAATGCCGACCGACCTGTCATTGCATATGCATTAGCCGCAATAAGCAGCCAAACAGCTTCTCTCGTGGTAATGCACTTTGTTTATTTCCCGGGACTTACACAAGACGCTTTTGGATATTGCTTAAAGTGTAATAACATTATCATCCTTATGTTTGAGAGCTATGAGCGATTTAAAGTTGGTAGTCCACAGTTTAGTCTTAAAATAAAAAAGTTATGAAAAAACAACTTTCAGAAGTCTATCGCAAGTCATTACTAATGTTCTTTATCTCAAATCAGCATCTGCTTTGCGGTACACACGTGGGGTGTTAAGTTGAAAAATGATCCCAATTAAGCGCGGCATCACCACTCGTCAATGACTTCTGAAAACTGTCAAAATATTAATTGTCACTGGCAAACAATTTATCACATTTTCTCATTTGGTCACACCATCACACGCTCGTACCCAAAAACGCACATGAAACGGCATTCTTTCTGGTCTCTGCCCCATCCTTAACACCCCATGTCCAGGTTCGACGTTTGGTCCCGCGGCGGAAGAAAACTAGGGAGAAATAGATTCTAAACGATCCTCATCCGTCATTGTGACTGGCTGCCAGCCGCCACACCGCAGCGTTAACTCAGCAGAAAAAAAATCCATTGAAATGTTTAATGGTTTCGGTTACAAATCGATTTTACTTTGGGACTGTGCAAAAGAACCTCAGCCTCATTCTGTCCTTCCCACTTGGGTTTGACGTTAACGAAAGAATAAACCATTAGGCACTCGCCATGAATATTAGCATATGTCAAGCAAATGTTACCTTTTTTTCTCATCGAGGCCATCACTCTCTGGGTGAATTACATTGTACAAAGGCGACAAGAAAAAATGATATGTACGCACATAAATCTCGTACGGCTGGTATCGAATTTCACACAAAATTATCCAAAAGTAATGCCTTCTTCCTGTTTTTTTTTTATTTTTGGGGGAAAATAATGTTCAATGATGAAGCCAATATTTACCACAGTGCTTGTCATGGTATACGTTAAAGACGCTGTCATGTTAAAATATTTTGATGTAACATATATTACACAATTACACATAAAAAAAAGTCTAGATCTCTGAGATTTTTATAAAAAGAATTCAACATCCTAAAATTACGGAAACTTTTCATAATTTTTTTATTCATTACTATTAATCTTTATAAAAACATTAACAAAAAATTATACTAATTTTACACCAAATTGTTACAGGATTGAAAACGTAAATCAACAGTTGTGAAAGAAGCAGAAAACAGCTTGCAATTTAATCCGCTTTGTAAATGTCTTCTCCGTTAATCTTGAATTGTATTCCCATATAAGCTTGGATAAAAGGTGAGGTTAATTTGATAAAAAGTTACAAAGTTGCGTCAAAATTGTATATGGGTCATTCCACCTGAAGCGGAACACCATTTGAAAATTACCATCTCCGATTCTGCTCAAATTTGGCAGAGCTGTTGAGACTATCAAAACATGCAAAAATCCCGAATTTCATCCAAATCGGACCACCCCCTCCATTTTTGTACCCTCCCAAAAAATCGACTTTTTGGCGATTTTTGAGCGAAACCCCTATCTTCAAACGACGATAACTCAGGAACCACAAATCTCAAATCTTAGAGGGTCGATCTTCGACTCAATTTTGAAGGAAATTGGACGTAGAATCCATTTCCGCGATAAAAATTTAGATTAAAATATGTTTTCTACCTGTATTGCGCAATTGAAAACTTTAAATGGCCGTATCTCAAAACAGCCCTGTTTATTTTTTAAATTTGACCTCACCATCGTATTCCCCGTCCGATTTTACATAAGAATCACTTATCGACAGAAAGGAATATTTTTCGTTCCAGAGATATCGAATTTTAAAGTTTTAAGTATTTGAAATTACCTATAATATCTACACTCGCCGCATCTGCTAGAAGCACTCAGTCGTGCTGATCAATAATAACTACCTGGTGTTCTGTAAGATGAATTATTTTTTCAATTTTATACGATTTTGAGATAATCAATACCTTGAACAATCTATTTTTTGATTAAGGAATATTTATTGGGTAATTTTTAATGCACTATTTTTCCTGATCTCAGTGTCATTGAACCATATTAAGTAAAATTTGAACTTTTAATATTTATTTGCAAATGCTACAGAGTTTTTACAATACAATTTTCGAAAATTTATCATTATTCTATTATTTTCATATTTTTTCTATTTCCTCATTTCTTCCCACTTTCTCAAATTATTTCTTTTATTTGAAACGAGAACAAATGTAGAGCTGGCTGTAGTAGATGAAATAATTCTCATGGGTTCTAGAGCTTTTGCCATGTGCGGTAGCGAAATAGTGCCATTCAGCAAAAACCCCAAATTCTGCCTTAGGGTTTGAAAGATTGATCATATTAAACCAGGGGTGACCAAAGTATGGCCCGCGGGCCAAACGTGGCCCGCGAAGTGTTATTTTGTGGCCCGCGGACCCATTTTGAATGATCATGTAAAATGGCCCGTTGACCACTTGTTAGGGGAATTATACCCATTTTAATCACTCTAAGCCGTTCGACCAATTCTCATCACTTTTGCAGTTTTCCGCTATTAAATCAACATTTTTAGAAACATCAACAATGGTGAGTTGCTTGCTCACTTTTATTTGAGCTATTTGTTACTTTGGAACAGTCAAAAACACGTTATAAAAGCTGTAAATCATGATCAAAGTGCTGATAGGCCGATAATAGAAATAGGCTGAGAAAAGGTATAGTTTCCCTAAGTAATTTTTCAAAATTATGGTTTATTTTAAATTTTTAATCTTTTTTATTTTCTGTTAATAAAAAACACTAACGATCAATCAATATTTTGATCCCCACTTTAGGATACAAATAATATGTTCAAAACATTTTATAATTATAACATGTTTCAATGTGATTGTAAATATCGCCAACACTTTCATCAACCATTTTTGGAAATATTTAAAAAACTTTCAAGTTTGACTTAGGTGGAATTCTTTAAAAGTTGCAAAAATATAAGTTTTCTTTATTAATTTACAAGCCATAATGACCCTTTTATGAACTGACCCTCAAACTTACTTTGCACTTAGAAACCTACCTTCAGGATTCGAACTCATTACAGTTAGATAACGAATCTGATTGACTACCAACTGATTCAGGCAGACAAAATGTGGAAATCGGTGGATCAAGTTTGTTGCAAATATTTTACAAAGCTTTCGTCGGTCACCCTCCTCGAAAAACCAGGAACAAAAATATATTTTCAAAAAACTTCAAAAAAAATTTAAGTGCAATCAGCTGAAATTAATTAAATATGCATTCATCTGCATTTAGAATAATTTTAGAATTTTCAGGTTTACAAAAATAACTTGAATTTTAGTAAATTTCGATGAAATAATTAAATGTTTTTTTTTGAGAATCTTATTATTTTTTGAAAATAATGATTGCAGTTTTACTAGACGGAAGCTTAAAACATTATTTAACTTTTTTTTTCATTTAAATGTTGAAATTTTGGCTCTCAACGATTTTTCATTAGCCACACTTAAACTATAAATAAAATTACGCCTTTAGATAAATTGTTCAACATGTAATGTCACCATTTTCGAAATTTAAAAAACAAGGACTACACCCAACCGGCGGTCGCATGATTGTGATACATGGCTGCATGAAAGTATATCAGAATCTGCATGAAAACTGTCCTCATGCATTTTTTGCGATATAGGGGTATGACATTTTTGCCCGTTACCGACAATTATCGACATTACCGACGGCAGATTGATTGTATTGCAGAAAAAAATGTTAACAGAACGAGGATTGAATCATCAACTTCTAGGTTGCTGATCCGACACACTACCACCGCGCCATGGACGCTTGATGAATGATGAGGGACAGAGCGCGAACATAATGTTCTCTCTGGAGTGTTGCTCGGGAACGCGCCATCATTATATGTGTTGGTGATAACTGCAGATCGCTGACGTGTTTACACGCGGGCAAAAATGATCTATGGGCTTGCTGCAAAAAATAAAATAAAATATAACATTTTCTGCAGCAAATCCACTGTTGCAGATTTTGAGATATATTTTTCCTTTGGGTGTAGTACATTCAGATGAAAACTTTTTTTCGAATAACTGAAATAAAAATATCAACAATACCAATACAAAACTGCTGTTTTCTGGTTTCTATTATTTAGAATTGTATTTTTTTTTTAAATAACAGAAATTAAATCTTTCAAATTAAAATAACGTCATTTTATTTTTGTTTAACCTATTTTGTAAAATTTGGCCCGCAAGCTCATTTGAGCTTCAAATTTGGCCCGGCCTCCAAAAACTTTGAGCACCCCTGTATTAAACCGATTTTTATAATGTGTTTCATCAGAATAATTGATGATTTTTTTTCCATTCTGGTACATCTAATTTCAAAATCAATACCATATACTTCTGATACATGTGGATAGCAGCTGTATCGTCTTCCAAGATTTCGAAATGATTGACAAACAAAAAAAAGATTATTGTTCGGACGGTGTCGAAATGAACACAACTGAATAATAACACAACTAGATAATAAATCAGATTAACCGTTGTGATTTTCTTACCTTTTTCCAGTTTTATACTTTCCAGAAATCCTCCTCCATAATCATGCTTCACGAGAGTTTTATTCATATTAATTCATAATTTTTAACACGATAATGTATCGTACACTTTTTCTTAAGTTACAAGATCAATTACAATTTCCTGCTAACTCAGCGGGAATTCCATTCTGCCCTGTATTGCGTGTCGTTCTTGCTTTGTACTGTGGGCTAGCACACAAATTCACCGTATACAGCAGTTTCCTACAGTGGTGTACATTACATTTTTGCCTTATTTGCTAATGATTATTTGGGATGAAATCTTAATTCAATAAATAACCAGGTAGTTATTATTGATCAGCACGACTGAGTGCTTCTAGCAGATGCGGCGAGTGTAGATATTATAGGGGTCATTCGATCTCAACTGTGCACGAAAAAGTGCAAATTTGAAAATTACCCTCTCCGATCCCGCTCAAATTTGGCAGAGCTGTTGATACTATCAAAACATGCAAGAATCCCAAATTTCATCCAAATCGGACCACCCCCTCCATTTTTGTACCTCCCCAAAAAATCGACTTTTTGGCGATTTTTGACCAAACCTCCTAGTTTCAAACGGCGATAGCTCAGGAACCACAAATCTTAGAAGGTCAGTCTTAGACTCAATTTTGAAGGAAATTGGACGTAGAATCCATTTCCGTGATCAAAATTTTGATTAATTTATTTTTTCTACCTGTATTGCGCAATTGAAAACTTTAAACGGCCGTATCTCAAAACACCCCAACTTATTTTTTTTATTTGACCTCTCCATCGTGTTCCCCGGCCAATTTTACATAAGAATCACTTATCGACAGAAATGAATATGTTTCGTTCCAGAGATATCGAATTTTAAAGTTTTGGGTTTTCGAGATTACCTACATCAGCTTCATTTGCCGCATCTGCTAGAAGCACACAGGCGGGCTGATCAATAACTGCTACCTGGTGTTTTGGGAGATGATTGATTCAATTTTTTTTTTTAATTTTACGCAAATATTTATTCAAATGGCTCATAGGAGAAATTCTCGTATGTTTGGCAGGTTAAGTCCTCGCTCCTAGTTTCGTCCAATTCGCTCATTTTCACTATTTAAACAACAAATTTTGCAAAACTTTTGATAGAAATTTGCTTGTTCACTTCTTATTGAGCTATTTATCACTCGATTTCAGTTGAAAACGCTTTTAATCAGCTGTAATTGAATGCCAAAGCGCTGATATGGCAACATTAGAGGAACGCTGGAATTAGATGCTGTTCTCCTACCTTGATCAATCTATTTTTGTGAAAGGAATATTTATTGGGTTATTTTGAATGCACCGTTTTTTACGTGTTGCTAACCGTTTTAGAGTACCTCCTTGGCCATGACTAGGGCCTTTATCATGGGCGGTAGCAAAATAGTGTCACTCAGCAAAAACCCCAAAACCTGCTTTATTATTATTATTATTATTATTATAGTTAATTATTGACACTTTACCATAATTTGGCAAATCTGATTTATGGTTCAAAAGATTGATCATATTAAATCAATTTTTATATTGTGAGCCAGCTCCATTTGATTAAAAGATGATTTTGGTCAAGTTACATTTAATCAAAAAAAAAAAAACCTTATACGTGAGGACAGCAGTTGTATTGTGTTCCAAGAATCCAAGAATTGTAGAAGAAAAAAAACACTGTTGTTCGGAGGGTGTCGAAATCATCGCAACTAAATTTGGGGAATTAGCCGCTTTGCAGCAGATCAAACTTTGTGATTTTCTTACATTTTTCAGTTTTATACTTTCCAGAAATCCTTTTTCTACTCCTTGTGATCGTCCTTCATTAGAGTACAACGTATCAACAAATTTTATTCATTTTAATTCATATTTTTTACTCAATAATGTATCGTGCACTTATTGTTCAGTGATACTAACAAGATTAATTGCATTTTCCTGCTCGCTCCGTAGAAATCCAATTCTGCCCTTTACTGTGTGTCGTTATTGCTCTGTCCTATGGGTTAGCACAGAAATTCACTTCATTTTTTTTTGAGCAGATACACATTCGCGATTAAACTTCAGTTTCCTACAGTGTTATACAGTTAATTTTTGCCCAATTTGGTAAAAATTATTTATGATGAAATATCATTTCAATAAATGGCCAGGTAGTAGTTATTGATCAGCCCACCTGTGTGCTTCTAGCAGATGCAGCGAATGAAGCAATCTCGAAAACACACAACTTTAAAATTCGATATCTCTGGAACGAAACATATTCATTTCTGTCGATAAGTGATTCTTATGTAAAATTGGCCGGGGAACACGATGGTGAGGTCAAATAAAAAAAATAAGTTGGGGTGTTTTGAGATACGGCCTTTTAAAGTTTTCAATTGCGCAATACAGGTAGAAAAAATAAATTAATCAACATTTTGATCACGGAAATGGATTCTACGTCCAATTTCCTTCAAAATTGAGTCTAAGACTGACCTTCTAAGATTTGTGGTTCCTGAGCTATCGCCGTTTGAAACTAGGAGGTTTGGTCAAAAATCGCCAAAAAGTCGATTTTTTGGGGAGGTACAAAAATGGAGGGGGTGGTCCGATTTGGATGAAATTTGGGATTCTTGCATGTTTTGATAGTATCAACAGCTCTGCCAAATTTGAGCGGGATCGGAGAGGGTAATTTTCAAATGCTGTTCCGCTTCAAATGGAACGAAAAATATTCCTTTCTGTCGATAAGTGATTCTTATGTAAAATCGGACGGGGAATACGATGGTGAGGTCAAATTTAAAAGATAAACAGGGCTGTTTTGAGATACGGCCATTTAAAGTTTTCAATTGCGCAATACAGGTAGAAAACATATTTTAATCTAAATTTTTATCGCGGAAATGGATTCTACGTCCAATTTCCTTCAAAATTGAGTCTAAGACCAACCCTCTAGGATTTGTGGTTCCTGAGCTATCGCCGTTTGAAAATAGGGGTTTCGCTCAAAAATCGCCAAAAAGTCGATTTTTTGGGAGGGTACAAAAATGGAGGGGGTGGTCCGATTTGGATGAAATTCTGGATTTTTGTATGTTTTGATAGTCTCAACAGCTCTGCCAAATTTGAGCAGAATCGGAGATGGTAATTTTCAAATTTGCATTTTTTCTTGCACACTTCAGGTGGAATGACCCATATGAAAGATTCCTGGCGGATGAAAATATTTTTAAAAACATAAAACATAACGATCTGAAAAATATTTTTCTGCATCGATATTGGTCTTAAATATAAATATACTTTATTACATGCTTAGATTATCCTATGTTTCTAAGAACCTCTTCGGATAACCGAACTTATCGAAATAGAAACTTTGGATAACTGAAATCGTGGCTTTAATTAGTTAGGACTAGACATGATGTGCTATATTTCAGCTACAATCAATATTATGCACAATTTCCATGTAATCAAAATAAAAATTCACAAGTATGTTATATAGTTCAAACTCGATTATCTGAAGGTTTGTAGGGAAAAGTGGGGCAAGTGTAAGAAGCTAAGGAAATGCTCGTTAAAACCTATCAAAAACGTTGAAAAATCTGCTGGATTTTTTAATAGTCATCTTATCCCAGTTGACTACGACTTTGATAGAACAAGTTCCTAAAAAAAACAGTTTTTCACGATAAAAAATAGATTTTAAAATTATTGATTTTCAGTACGTTCTACTCAACTAGTGGGGCAAGACGAACAACCCGTTGGGGCAAGATGAACAATGCATAAAATAGCATGTTAATTTGCTAACAATTTAACTGTTATCAATTTGATACGTTAGATTGGAATGTATTTGATACGTTTCTTTAATTTTTAGATGAAATAATAATAATTTACTAATAATTTGATCGTTTTTCGAAATAAATATATTTTATTTTAGTAGATAAATGGAATTTTTGTATAATATCGCTATATTTTGTATGAAATTTTTTTAAAGCAATTGTTTATCAGTTTTCAAGTACTTTTATCCCAATAAAATATGTTTTTGCAGCAATTCGTATTTTTTCCATACTTAAAATCCATGTGGTACACTTGCCCCACTTAAACAAGGTTTTTGAAAAGCTTTCAACAAAAACAACGAAATGATAAAACATACTTTATAATAAGTGCAAATCATTGGTAGCAACACTATTGATCTAGGAAAAATTTCATTTTGATAAAAATGAGCCTTTAAACGAACCCTAAGACTTATTTTGTACTTTACAAATATTATAAGAAAATAAAGGCTTTGAAAAAAACTTCATTCAATCTTATGCACCGAGGCGTTTACGTCGTTTTGGCGGTTACGTGGTAGTAGAATCAACTAATTGCATTGCTAGCAACAATTCCTCATACTGGAAATATCAAAATTGTAAAAAAAATACGGCCGTACGATCGATTGTTCCTCTTGCCCCATATGGTCGTCTTGCCCCACCTTCCCCTATGAGACTTCGGATAATCGAATCACGAACAAAAACAAATTCATTTTCGTTTTTTTCAATTTCTTGTTTTTAACATTAAATTAGAGTTGGCCGCCTTCCTGGATTTAAAAAAAATGAAACACTTTACGTTTTTTAGGGGCATACTTGAGCTCGACGAAAAAAATAAGCCGAAGAAAAATAAACTTTTATCATGATTCGATTATCCGAAGTGATTTTCTCCGAGGCCTTTGGATAATCGAGTCGAGACTGTATCCTCAAAAACAAACCACATAACCTTTTTAAAGGAAATCGCAGTTTAGGTATTAACTTCGCATGTTCAGCTCTGTTGCAAAAAAAAATATTTATTTTCTTCAACAAAAAAAAAAACTCTTTGGGCAGTTTTATGAATTTGACACATTCAGGAACGTAAATACGCCGTCAACATTGCGATAAGACAAAAGACACAAAAAAAACTTTCTTCCAGCTGGGCTCCAGGAAGCAGTGCTCAAGTAATCGATGGGCGATGGAGAACATGACTGGAACATAATAAATTGCCACCAGCAACAATCTTGCTGAATCATGACACTTTCTGACTGTGCGTATCCTGCTGCTTTCTACAGTTTGCGGTGCTCAGATCCTTTCTAACAAACTGGCCATCCTGGTCGGTTAACATTTTTTCTGCACGCTCATACACCTATATTCATTGTAATGATTAATGATTGCTTACCACACTTAACATGGCTATGCAATGCGGAGGTTATAAATCATATGATTTTTTTCACCTAAAAATTAAAAATGTAGGATCAAATCAAATGCACAACACGTTTTCATTTTATGTTTGAAAACCGAAAATATAGCTTAATTTTTAATTATTAAACGATCATATTATTAGAAACAAAACTGCTTCATACCATCTTTTTACAGTTGAAGAAATGTAAAAATATGAACAAATTTTAGCAACAAATATAACGTTTCTAGCAAAAACACTCTTAACCAACTCCATACCTGGCCGGTTTCCTCCCCCGGGTTGTTGGTTTATGCAAATGAAGATTTCATCACTTGAGATCATGTGTGGACACTTCAAAGTGCTGGCAGTCATCGACGTGCGCCAAGTGGTCGAAATGGAGAGGCTGAATTACCCCATTATCGCCGTTCACTTCTAAACAAGAAGATGCAGAAGAAGCCGGAGAACTCTTCTCGCGCGGATGCCATGTAAACAGAGTGGGTAAACAGTTGCAGGTGGTATTTTTTCTACTTTGCCCCCAAGAGGGGGACCAACAGACAGACAGAGAGATCGATTAGGGTGAAGAGTTCGTTGGTGGTGGTACTTGATGAATGTTTCGCCAAGTAGCTGTTAGTTTTTGTTTTTCTTCCATCAATTACGAAAACACCCAACCCTGTCGAATATATCGCTGTGAAGGACTATCACCCTGGGTAGGACGGGTAAAAAAGTTTAAATTGCCTAAGGCTTTTAGTACTGTCTGAGGGTGAACAATATTGGTACATGTAAATTGATAGCTAGGTACAACAAGTTTTGAGAATATATTCGAACGTCGATTATAATAAAGATTCTAACCCCTCGTTAATTCGATGGTTTCTGAAGTCCCTTAGAACAGGATGCTTCGATAATTTCGTTCTTATATCTCTTTCTCGATGGTTTCAAGTTGTGGTTTGAAAATCATCTAAAATCTTAAATTAGGTTCTATAGCTCAAATTTTTTTTTTTTTTTTTTGCACGGTTTACAATTTAATGACCATCAACACTAACTTGTTTTTTTTATAGATTAAGTAGTCCCAAAGTTGAATAACGACATGAAGATTGTTAGGCATAATCTAACACAAGATTTTCTCTAGGATCCCTTAAACAAATTGGCAGCGTTTGATTAGATTAGATTTGATAACTTTTTGAAAACCCGTCCGATTAGCAAATAATAAGAACAAAACACTTGAGAAAGGCCTTTTAACCTTTTTGAATTTGTCAAACCCTCCCAAGTCTCTGCCCTGCACTGCTACAAAAGAGCACTTAATTTTCTCGTTGTTACCATTTTCGACAGCCCACGTGAATGCAGTGCAGTTCCATTAAGGTTCCATTTGTTCGCGGCCACACTGACAGACAGGTTAAATTACGTTGACGTCGAAAAGTGACCGACAGTTACCTACTGGAAGAAAAAAAATAAACGCACACGCCTCAAGCCCCATAGATCATGACATTTTCAATCGAAAGAGTGTCAAGTGGCCTGGCCTTAGCGAAAACAATTACGCGCCATAAACAGTGACCGGCGCGCCAATCATCACTTCAACTGATTGACAGCGGACTTGAACGCACTACTGTTTGACACTACAGACCATCGAGGGGGCTGCGGCCGCGGACTTGAAGCCCAGTCCATGGCCAGCACGCGAAAGATAAAAATATAAAGATCTATCAAGTGTGTGTGTGTGCGACAAGAGGGTGAAAGTGTTAAGCAGCAATTTTCGAATCACGAAAAGAAGTAGTTCCAACGTCAAGAGCCCTGCTCGGCCGTTTTAGGAATAGGGGTCGTGCATAAACCACGTGGTCTCCTTAGGGGGGGGGAGGGGGTCCGAAATCCAACCGAAAAAAACCATGAAAAGCCATGGGGGGGAGGGGGGGGGTCGACGGCTGACCACGTGGCCTTTCAAAAAAAATCTTTTCTTGAAAAAAAAAACAAAAAAATACGCGTTTTGAGTTTACTTATATCCATACATTTTTTGTTACACTTCAAAACCATACAATTATTGTGTTTAAAATTATTACTTATATTTCAATGTCATAATATTATCCAATTCAATATTGAATTATATATTTTGGCAGATTCATATCAATACTTTGAGCCTGTTATTGAATGTACACTTTTTAATATGTACTCATGTAACTACGTCTTGCAAAAGTTTAAAAGCTGTTAAAAAATAAAGTGACAGTATCCAAAGTTAATATACCATAAAAAATACGTACCAAAATGCAAACAAAATTTCATTTTTTTGTTGATGGTATCTTGTAGCTAAAAATGTGCTTGCAAATTTGCATTGAAAGTAGATGTAGTCTTCGATAGTTCTATTTTCGAACAACTTAAAAAAAGACTGCTGACAATTTTATAAGATTTTCGTTACAAGGCAAAAAAATAAATATGTATTATAAATGAAGTGTCTAAAAATGATTCTCTGCGAAAAAAAAATATTTTCAAAATCTTAGATCTTAGCTAATTGCCGTAGCTGGTCCTATAAGTGATCGAAGAATCTTAATCGAAAGATTTCCTTTTGACACTTAAAACAAACCCAAGATATCTTGTATCTCCTCTCTCATGCAATATTTTTTTAAGTACAAAGAAACTAAAAACCCCAATTTCAGGATTATCGCGCAAAATTTCAGTTTCACTACCTCATTTGCAAGTGAAACGTCTAACATTAAAAAATAACCAGTAACGAAAAATCGAACGATACATACTTTAAGATTTACCAAAAAAATTGATGAATACTTTGGTCTAAAAGGTATTCCTTATTTCATGGGTTACACAATTCGGATTGTTCTATTACATAACATTTCATAAAATACACGTTTACTATCCATCGGCAAAGTAGTAGGTATTTTTTTTAATTTTTTTTTTAATGTTAATAGGGAACATCTCTTGAGCCAAAGAGAAACATGGGCAAACATTTTAGATTTTTAGAGAAAAAAAAGAGCTTCAAGCAAACATTGTTTTTGTCTTAATTAATTTAAAGATTAAAAAATAGGGGCCAAAGGTGCCCTTTCCTGAAAATATTAGTTTTTCTTGAAGCTGAGAAAATATACTATACCCTCAACTTCATATTTGAGATAAAACCACTCAAATATATAGACTAGGGTGGGTCATTTTTTTCGAAAGTGCTCGGATCCGGCTGAAATAAGGTCCATCTTGTAGAGGGTACCCATAGGGACTCTCATACCAAATTTGAGCTCATTTGGTTGAAAACTGGCTTGTCGCTCGGGGGTTAAAGTTTACATGGAAATTACTATGGGAAATGCGTGATTTTACTTCAAACGCTCCTACAGGCTAAGCGACAAACTTTAACCCACACTTACACTAGGTAGCCGTGTCGGGGATGGTCCAAGGAACATTTTTCTCTAAGGGTTCATGGTCATCCGTTCAACCCTGAGCTTGCGCAACGCGGATTTATCCGGCGGCGCCGGATTCCTTCAAAATATCCGTTTTTATGGTCAACGCATGCTGCAAGCTATGACAGAAGCATTGTTTGAATGAATGGAAAACGCGACGCCAAACGTCAACTCACTGTTTGGAAGCTAATGTGAGGGTTTGCGCTCTTCCATCAACTAAGTGTTTTTACTTTAAAAAAATGGTTTTCAATAAGCAACTTAAAAAAAAAACATGGCCGCCGAATCCGAGTTCGTCGTTGAGCGAGTCGTTGTGAAGAGAACCCGGCGCTGAAAGGAAGGGTTGCGAGGATTCCGAAAGCAGCTGAACACCGGAGGAAAATCTCAACTCAACCAGGATCTTCTGGAGAAATTTGCGCGCGAGGAAGGCGAGAAGCGGGTCAGCCTCGACAAGCGATCTTCAACTCAAACATGGATTGGGCCTAAAAAGATGGGGGCCTCCGGTGATTCCGGCCAAACGCACGAAGGCCCAAAAACGGATTTGAAAAGGACACGTGGTGGAGAAGTTGGAAGGAGTGACCGAAGAAAACGGCGAACGGCCGTTCCTGGTTAGTTGGAAGGGAGTCGACGAGGTGGAACTGGTCCAGTCAAGATGAGCATGCAGTAGAAGATTAAGTGAATTGTATCAGTTAAAAATAATCATGAAGCCTTACTAAAATAACTTTTATTGATCTAAAATTCAAAAAAATAAAGAAAAAGCTATTCTTTCTTAGTATGTTTTTTTTTACAAATAGATAAATTATCCGCTTCAATAAGGCCAATTCCGGTGAACATCTCGCCGACGATACCACTGGCTCTGCCAGGCGAACCCCAAGCCGGCTATAGCTCTGTGCGTCGATCAACCGCTTCCCTCCACGAAGTCCAACCGTAACTACCGCTACGTGTCCTGCCATTTCGATGACTACTCCGGTAAACACCTCGCGAACCCCTCACCGTCGATTCCATCGGCCCTGTGCGATTAACTGTTTCCCTCTACGAAGTCCTACCACATGAAGGGTTTTTTTTTAATTCAATTATGTTTCTTGCATACCTTAATTCGCGTACCGCATACCGCTCTAGAAATAAGCATGAAAAAATTATGAATAATTTGATATTTAATGCAAAAAGTAGAAACCACAATGCTGAACCTTTTTTTTCTGCTTACATTTGAGTGAGTTGACGTTTGGCGTCGCGTTTTCCATTCATTCAAACAATGCTTCTGTCATAGCTTGCAGCATGCGTTGACCATAAAAACGGATATTTTGAAGGAATCCGGCGCCGCCGGATAAATCCGCGTTGCGCAAGCTCAGGGTTGAACGGATGACCATGAACCCTTAGAGAAAAATGTTCCTTGGACCATCCCCGACACGGCTACCTAGTGTAAGTGTGGGTTAAAGTTTGTCGCTTAGCCTGTAGGAGCGTTTGAAGTAAAATCACGCATTTCCCATAGTAATTTCCATGTAAACTTTAACCCCCGAGCGACAAGCCAGTTTTCAACCAAATGAGCTCAAATTTGGTATGAGAGTCCCTATGGGTACCCTCTACAAGATAGACCTTATTTCAGCCGGATCCGAGCACTTTCGAAAAAAAATGACCCACCCTAATATAGACACATTAAAACAATTTAAGTTTTGAAGAGTCACTTAATTTTTAAATGCCTGTATCAATTTGTGAAATAAATTTCAATACAATGCCGTTAAAGATCAACATAAATAAAACTCCTCAAAAAAGATGGAACGGTATTTTCAACTCGCTGGTTCTCGGGCTTATTCAACCAACCGGGACATTTTTTATAGTGAATTATAAGGATGTCTAGAGGTCCTTAAACTTTGCAGAACTCGATTTGATCAAATCTGTAATTTATGCGATCAAAAACGTCATTCCAACTTTTGTTTGCTGTAGTAAAAAAAATCGTCCGAAATTCCGCGGAGACAAGCCCAAAAACCTGCGAGTTGAAGTTACCGTTCCAACGTTTTAGGGAGGCTTGGGCATCCGTGTATATTGGACATGCGTTGGGCGTCCCAGTGTTAATAATATCAAAGATATTGAAAAGATTGAAAAAATAACTTATATTTAATATTTTATTGTATTGATTTTGAGATAATATCTCAGCAACCAAAAGTTGGATCAAAAATCTTAAATCGTAGATAATTGCCTATTTAAACAACTGAAAAAGAATATAAGATAAATTCCAAATTTTAGCTCAATCTTTTTTTAAATTTATCAAAACACGTAGTCGATAGCAAATTCAATTTAAAGTAAGAGTAAGACTTAAACAATGTGGATGTCCAAGACTAAAAGAATGATTTTTAGCGCGTTGTCTACAACTTTGCCAAAGACACGAAATCGATTTTTTCGATTATTTTCACATAACTTTTGTTTGTACAGCCGAGCAATTCTACACAAAATCGGTCTTTAGTCTTTAATTTTAATTTTTGATTTTTTTAATCCGTCTGGAACTTTTTTGTTGCCGAAGCCATTTTGCATCATTAGTTTGTCCATATAGATTTCCAAACAAATTTGGCAGCAATGAAAACTAAAAAATCGTTATCTTTTGAAGAAATTTTTGGTCGATTTGGTGTCTTCTTTGAGTTATGAATTTTTGAATCATTACTGATTAAAAAAAAATCGGAATATTGACCGCAACTTAATTCCAATTTAATTTTTCGATGTAAAATCGAATTTGCAATCTAAAAGTACACTAGAGAAATTTTCATAAAGAGCACCGTTTTCAAGTTATATCTATTTTTAGGTAACTTTTTTAAAAAAAATAGTTGCAGTTATTAATTTAAAAAAATTAGTGCCCATGTTTGCCCACTTTTGAAAAAAATATTTTTGAAATGCTAAGAAATTTTTTGTTGCTTTGTTGCTGAGATATTGCCATATTTAGTTTGGATTTTTAGGAATGTTTGGAATAAAATAAATATTAACTAGGAGCTTTCATAACTAGATATTTTCCTTAAAATAAAATGAAAATATTTTTTTCCTGAAACAAAACTTTTTACTTTTTTATTTATTAATTTTGACTTTAAGAAAATATTTAAAAGCGCATTTAAATTAAATCATGAATGCTGTTTATAGAACAAAATAGCTTTAATTCCTAAAGCATATTTAATCTGGATGCAATTAATCGCCGCACTGCAATTCCATAATTTTGAATACATATGTTTTACTAAGTTGCTTGTTTTGTTGAGAGTATTTTTTACTTTCTGTACCATTTCAATAAATTGGTATGCTGTTATTATTTACCTTAAACTTTGTGATGTCATACTTTTTTCACACTTTTAAGTGTTTTTATTTATATATTATTAAATTGATTTTAATGGTATTACAGCACTCACACAAATTAAAATGTTTTCTATTTGACCCAATGTCACCCCCTCTAAAGGGTGAGTTTGAGTTAATTTTAAAACGATTGGCATTTATGAACGGTGTGATTATACTAGCCATATTCTGGGAAAATGTTGGTAAATCATTCAGGAACATTCCCCAACATTATTTATTTCGATATAATTTGAAATGTTTTTATTGTGTTGAAATAACAACAGTAATATCGTTTTTTGACCAAAAGTCACCACCACTGACGGTATATCATTTGTGGATAAACATTTTTGAAATCTATACTTATTTTGTTTTTTTAAAAGATTTTTCACCTGGGAGGAAAAAGCCACGTGGCCATATAGGGGGGGGGGGGGAAGGGGTTGGCATGAAACCACGAAAAACCATGAGGGGGGAGGGGGGGGGTCAAAAATTCTCCAAAAAAGGCCACGTGGTTTATGCACGACCCCATAGGCTTCCGTAATACGAGCTGCTGCCGAAAAAGAAACTGGTAAGCCTTGGACGGGCATGACTTGCGCCGCGCGATGTCTATCTACAGAAGCACACACACACAGACAGTAGTTGATCAAAGTCCCGCGCTTTCAGGTTAAGTGAGGATTGATGAGTTTGTGGAGTGCCCACCCTGCGGAGAGAATGAGGCAAAGAAAAACAGATATCATCCTATTAGATATACCCACCAGGCCACGCCACCGACCGGACAGAGGGGCTCAACTTACAAACTTTTGTTGATTCAACACTCACTTTTGGATACGAGAGAGAACGTCTGAAAATGACACTCGAAAAAAAGAAATGATTAATGAGTTCACGCTCTGCCATGAAAGAATATAACATTTTTCTTTCCACCGTTCATTTTTCATTCGCACCTTGGGCCCTGCTACCTCGGAACAACGCTGAGAAGTTCTCTAGTAGAATGCCATTCTTATTTATTTATTTATTTTTTATTTATTTATTTATTTATTCATGTAACGTAAGATAAAATCTTTTTAATTGTTACAATTTGTGTGCTTGCGTGATTCAATAAAACTAATTTTACACAGTGATAGGTTCTCTTAAACTAATTAATTATTCGTGTTGTTAAGGTAGGTGAGCAAATCATGTTTGAAAGTATATTTAGATATAACGAGTTTAATACTGGTTGGTAAGCTGTTCCAATTTACAATGCCTCTAGCAAAGAATGATTGACTGTAGTAAAAGGAGTTATGATTTGGAATAACGTAACTTTGGGTTCTTGTGTTACGAAAGGGAATCAATTTTTCATAAAGATAATGGGGTAATCTTGATCTAATGATTCTATGAAGAAGAACGCAAGAACGATATTTACAGAATTTTGAGAAATTGCATCCAATGAGATTCGCTTGTAGGTGGGAGACTCGAGAATATCTATTCAAGTTGTAAACATATCGAACGCACGCATTTAATGCAATACGAAGTCTGTCCAACGAAGCGCCCAGTGCGTTAGAATATATGAAATCGGAATATATAAAGTGCGGGAAGATCAACGTTTTGAAAAGTTTTAATTTAATAGCTGTATCTAAATGTTTAGTTCTCATGTTTAATTGTTTCAGAGCTATGTAAATTTTTCGACACTGGGAATTAATTTGAGCATCCCATGCCAAGTTATTTTTAAAGATGACACCAAGGTTGTTCGCTTCAACTACAAAGTTTATCACTATTCCATTCATTTTTATAATGGGTGTTTCGGGTGTTTCCCTTTGATTGTGAATTAACAAAGCTTTCGTTTTTGAAGGATTAATGGGAAGTAGATTAGATACCGACCAATTTATCACTTGTTCTAGGTCGTAGTTTATATTTTCGCACACTACACTCATGTTTAAATTTGGAGCTACACAGTAATAAATTTGTACATCGTCAGCAAATAAATGCACTGAACAGTGACGCAATACAAGTGGTAAATCATTGATAAAGAGAGAGAATAAAAGGGGACCTAGTATGGAACCTTGAGGAACCCCAGATTCACAGAGTATAAAAGGTGAAAAAGTGCTATTGGAGAAAACAGACTGATACCTATCTTTTAAGTAACTTTCAATTAACTTTGCGGCTGAGTCAGAAAAATTGTAACGAGAAATTAATTTATTGATTAGTCTAGCATGCGAAACTCTATCAAACGCTTTGGCGAAATCGATCAATAAGAGAATAGCGACACCTTTCTTATCGATTGCAAGCGCAACATCGTCATGAACTTTCATGAGAGCTGTTTCAGTGCTGTGGTTTTTGCGAAAGCCAGATTGAAATGGGTGCAAGTAATTCATATCAGCAATGAACTGTGAGATTTGATCTTTAACTATCTTCTCAAAAGCTTTAGATAGAACGCTTAGCAAGCTTATTGGGCGCAAATTCATAATATCCGAGTTTCCTCTTTTCTTAAGAATTGGAATAACTTTCACGCGTTTCCATTGAGATGGGAATTTAGATGTAGAAATTATTGTATTGAATAAATGATGGATGAAAGGCAATGCTAGTGGTAAGATGGTTTGAAGAAATTTAAGGGGAAGAAGGTCAAGTCCGACCGCATTGGACTTAATAGAAAACAAAGAGATAATAATATCATTGCAATCAATTTGACCAAAATGAAACGAATTTTGGGAGTGAGAATAGTGAATAATTGAATTGTCGATTTCAGAGAAATTTGATGCAAAATAATTATTTATCTCTTCTGCCGAATGAGCAGAGCTACTATTGGATAACTCTGAACTTGAAATTCCAATGTTTTTTATATTTTTCCAGAGTTGCTTAACTGGAAGGTTTGTGTTAATGCGTTGTCTATCATGAAAGTATTTAGCTTGTCTTATAAGAGAAGTGACAAGATTTCTCATTCTATTATAATGAACTCGATTTGCAGAAGTCTTGCAGTTTTTCCAATTTCTGTAGGCTAGATCTCTATTAATTATTGCTCTTTCAATGTCAGAGTTAAACCACGAATTACATTGAGATTTTTTAAAGCGAAGAGGAAAAATTTGTTCATGAATTATATATAAACGATTATTTAAAATGTTGAGAAGAATGTCAGAGTCATGAATACTTTTAAATTCATTTAAGTTGATGCGGTTGAAAGCTACATTTAGTGATTCCTGTTCATAATGATAGTAGTCACGAAACCAATAACCCACAGACTCGCGGCGTGAAGTTATATCTAAAGTGGCAAAAACTAGATCATGGTTAGAAACACCAGGCATAGAAATTTGATTGCATTTAAGTACAGAATCTGGAGCATCAGTTAACAATAAATCTAACAGTGATGAGCCGTTGTTGTGATAAAAAGTTGGTTCATTATTTATGCATGAAAGTGACATGCTAGAAATTGTTTCCACAAACTCATTTGTTCTTCTGTTTTGAAAACGAATATCGGTATTGAAGTCGCCAATAAAATAAGATCTTTCATAGTTCATACAAAACTCTTCAATGTGGGATCGCAAACTGTAAGAGCAGTCTAACGTAGGTGGATTATAGTAAACAGATAGTAAAAATCTACTATCACCACAAATAACTTCTAATATAAGAAACTCAGTTGTATAACGACCTTCATTAGTTGCTAAATTGTTTGAATTTTTAAGTATTCGACACGTTAACCTTTTTTGATTGAAATATACACAAATTCCACCTCCATGGCGATTCCGATCATTACGCACCACGTCGAAACCTTGTATTGCAATTAAGGAGTCATTGATGGAGGTATCAAGCCAAGTTTCAGTAAAGCAGATAATATCTAATTTGCTACCAATTATGTTTTGTTTCAATTCTTCAAGTTTTGTAAACCGTCTAGCACAAAGGCTCTGAACATTCATGTGGCAGATATTGATTTTATCACTCAACATTGCAGCATTCATAACAGCTTTAGGGATTAAAGGATTTGCTGAGGCATGATTAGGTAAATCATCCATAATCAAAAAGAAAAACGTAGCAGATAGAAAATGATTTAGTCACCACACCAAAAACAACAGAATAAATAATAGTTAGAGAGAACCTTTTCTTAAAACTAAATGCAGATTCATTCATGATTATTTGATTACTAATTCAATAAGTATCGTTAACAAAACGACCAAGAAAATAACAAAAAAGAGATAAAAGAAAATGCACGCACCAAAAATGGAACTAATCCAATCGCTTAACGCCGGCAAGCGACTACAGCGTGACACCAGAGCAGCAACGGCCCGAAATTCCAATGGCATCGACGTGGAGTGGCCCCAGCAAGCTTTCCGACAAATCAGGAGACAGCATCCCAGCAGTTATCAGGAATAGTCAGAAACAGCAGCGTCCATAATTCAGCAATTCAGGTCCAGTAGTCATCAGACATCCATAGCGTGACAGGAACATAACTTTTAGGAAGGATTCAGGAATCATGGGAGAAACTAAGGATCGGATTCATAGGAGGAAAGGGAAGGAAGAAGAAAAACGTTTAAGGAAAAGGGATTGGCTAGGGAACAGCCGTCGGTGGCCTCCATTAACTCAGGGGGTTTGACTTCCCCCCTACGAAGGACCACTAACGTACAATGTCCAGCTCACCGGAGTGTCCACTGGAAACATTGTAAGTTAGGCGACCGACACCTAAAATGCCGGGTTTCCCCTACGGCTGAGTCATTAACTCAGGAACAAGTGTCTTTTGTCCCCTACAGACTTTTAAGTTTATTTTTCTTTTCTTTTTTTTTTTTGGTTTTTTTGTATTTTTTAGTTTTTTTTTTTTTGTTTTTTTTTTTGTTTTTTTTTTTTTTTTTTGACTTTTAGGAAGGATTTAGGAATCATGGGAGAAACTAGGGATCGGATTCATAGGAGGAAGGGAAGGAAGAAGAAAAACGTTTAAGGAAAAGGGATTGGCTAGGGAACAGCCGTCGGTGGCCTCCATTAACTCAGGGGGTTTGACTTCCCACCCTACGAAGGACCACTAACGTACAATGTCCAGCTCACCGGAGTGTCCACTGGAAACATTGTAAGTTAGGCGACCGACACCTAAAATGCCGGGTTTCCCCTACGGCTGAGTCATTAACTCAGGAACAAGTGTCTTTTGTCCCCTACAGACTTTTAAGTTTATTTTTCTTTTCTTTTTTTTTGGTTTTTTGTATTTTTTATTTTTTGTTTTTTTTTTTAGTTTTTTTTTTTGTTTTTTTTTTTTTTGACTTTTAG
This sequence comes from Culex pipiens pallens, assembly GCF_016801865.2. Taxonomy (NCBI): domain Eukaryota; kingdom Metazoa; phylum Arthropoda; class Insecta; order Diptera; family Culicidae; genus Culex; species Culex pipiens. The sequence goes on from NC_068938.1 coordinate 115,536,322, forward strand.
GAAGGATTTAGGAATCATGGGAGAAACTAGGGATCGGATTCATAGGAGGAAAGGGAAGGAAGAAGAAAAACGTTTAAGGAAAAGGGATTGGCTAGGGAACAGCCGTCGGTGGCCTCCAATAACTCTGGGGGTTTGACTTCCCCCCTACGAAGGACCACTAACGTACAATGTCCAGCTCACCGGAGTGTCCACTGGAAACATTGTAAGTTAGGCGACCGACACACAAAATGCCGGGTTTCCCCTACGGCTGAGTCATTAGCTCAGGAACAAGTGTCTTTTGTCCCCTACAGACTTTTAAGTTTATTTTTCTTTTCTTTTTTTTTTGGGTTTTTTTTTGTATTTTTTAGTTTTTTTTTTGTTTTTTTTTCTTTTTATGTTTTTTTTTTGGTTTTTTTTTTTTTTGCTTTTAGGAGGGGACGGAATCAAAGGAAAATCAGGAGTGGAACCAAGGAAAATAGAGAAAAGGAAGAAGAAGATCGTTAGGGAAAAGGATTTACTTTTCAGCAGGAAGAAGTTGATCGATGCTTCGCACTTGTTCAGCTTCAGTCGCACCACGCCGCTTCACAAAGACTGCTCCATTTCTGGTGTACACCTGGACAACGCTACCGGACTTCTTCAGCTTCAACGCTTCCGCTCGGATGACTCTGGACAGCTTGGTGAGGTTTTCATTGATGAACACCCGGTTTTCCGCATCAAATCCAAGGTGACGCAGTGGGAGACTACGACTACCCATGTAGCGCCTGTAGAACTCATTCCTCACATTCCGCAGAGCAAATTGGATGAGTATCGGGGGCGTACTTCCCGCAGCAATGGGTAATTTGGACAAGCGCTGTAAGTCGACAATCGGGAGTTGTCCGGATTGGTAGCCTAACACAGTGGAGATGTTGGCAAAAAGCTGTGCAAGGTTCTCGTTCGCTTGATAGGGCACCCCAGAAACAATCAACTCCACGGCTCTCTCCAGCTTACCCACGTCCTCGGCAGTTTGTAGTTGTTCGAAGCGGACGTTTTCAATAGTTGAATGAAGGTAACCCATCTTATCTTCACACTCTTTGCGTAGCGCCACAAACTCATTCTCCAAGGTATCAATGCTAGCTTTGCAAGCATCGATTTTCGATTCAAGTCGGGAACTGTTGTCGGAGAGCAGCATTCTCATGTTGGTCCACAGGTCGCTTAAAGATTCCACCTCGTCGGAAATGCTGATGTCTTCTCTGGATCGCTTGGTCGAACTGTTTTTTCCCCCAGGTTTGTTTTTATTTTGGCCAGCCATCATAGCAGTAGCGAGACAGACGACAACTGTGTTTGTTAGTTGTCAGTCGTAACTTCAGAGGGTCGTACGAAAAAGACTATAAACCGTACCGAGCGAGATGATGCTGAAGGGTCAACCGAGAAACTAGGGATCGGATTCATAGGAGGAAGGGAAGGAAGAAGAAAAACGTTTAAGGAAAAGGGATTGGCTAGGGAACAGCCGTCGGTGGCCTCCATTAACTCAGGGGGTTTGACTTCCCACCCTACGAAGGACCACTAACGTACAATGTCCAGCTCACCGGAGTGTCCACTGGAAACATTGTAAGTTAGGCGACCGACACCTAAAATGCCGGGTTTCCCCTACGGCTGAGTCATTAACTCAGGAACAAGTGTCTTTTGTCCCCTACAGACTTTTAAGTTTATTTTTCTTTTCTTTTTTTTTGGTTTTTTGTATTTTTTATTTTTTGTTTTTTTTTTTAGTTTTTTTTTTGTTTTTTTTTTTTTTTTTGACTTTTAGGAAGGATTTAGGAATCATGGGAGAAACTAGGGATCGGATTCATAGGAGGAAAGGGAAGGAAGAAGAAAAACGTTTAAGGAAAAGGGATTGGCTAGGGAACAGCCGTCGGTGGCCTCCAATAACTCTGGGGGTTTGACTTCCCCCCTACGAAGGACCACTAACGTACAATGTCCAGCTCACCGGAGTGTCCACTGGAAACATTGTAAGTTAGGCGACCGACACACAAAATGCCGGGTTTCCCCTACGGCTGAGTCATTAGCTCAGGAACAAGTGTCTTTTGTCCCCTACAGACTTTTAAGTTTATTTTTCTTTTCTTTTTTTTTTGGGTTTTTTTTTGTATTTTTTAGTTTTTTTTTTTTTTTTCTTTTATGTTTTTTTTTTGGTTTTTTTTTTTTTTTTGCTTTTAGGAGGGGACGGAATCAAAGGAAAATCAGGAGTGGAACCAAGGAAAATAGAGAAAAGGAAGAAGAAGATCGTTAGGGAAAAGGATTTACTTTTCAGCAGGAAGAAGTTGATCGATGCTTCGCACTTGTTCAGCTTCAGTCGCACCACGCCGCTTCACAAAGACTGCTCCATTTCTGGTGTACACCTGGACAACGCTACCGGACTTCTTCAGCTTCAACGCTTCCGCTCGGATGACTCTGGACAGCTTGGTGAGGTTTTCATTGATGAACACCCGGTTTTCCGCATCAAATCCAAGGTGACGCAGTGGGAGACTACGACTACCCATGTAGCGCCTGTAGAACTCATTCCTCACATTCCGCAGAGCAAATTGGATGAGTATCGGGGGCGTACTTCCCGCAGCAATGGGTAATTTGGACAAGCGCTGTAAGTCGACAATCGGGAGTTGTCCGGATTGGTAGCCTAACACAGTGGAGATGTTGGCAAAAAGCTGTGCAAGGTTCTCGTTCGCTTGATAGGGCACCCCAGAAACAATCAACTCCACGGCTCTCTCCAGCTTACCCACGTCCTCGGCAGTTTGTAGTTGTTCGAAGCGGACGTTTTCAATAGTTGAATGAAGGTAACCCATCTTATCTTCACACTCTTTGCGTAGCGCCACAAACTCATTCTCCAAGGTATCAATGCTAGCTTTGCAAGCATCGATTTTCGATTCAAGTCGGGAACTGTTGTCGGAGAGCAGCATTCTCATGTTGGTCCACAGGTCGCTTAAAGATTCCACCTCGTCGGAAATGCTGATGTCTTCTCTGGATCGCTTGGTCGAACTGTTTTTTCCCCCAGGTTTGTTTTTATTTTGGCCAGCCATCATAGCAGTAGCGAGACAGACGACAACTGTGTTTGTTAGTTGTCAGTCGTAACTTCAGAGGGTCGTACGAAAAAGACTATAAACCGTACCGAGCGAGATGATGCTGAAGGGTCAACCGAATACAGCGTGCCAAAGCGGACTTAATTTGTTCCGTTTTGCGGGTCGATTTAAAAAGTCAGGCTCAACCTTCACTATTCACAGCTGTAGCACTCACTAATGCTTCGTTCTAGACTAGTTAAAGAGTCCAACGCGGATAAAAACTAGCAGAGCACGGTCGATTTGTAACGATACCACCAACTGTTTACTCACTTTGGAACATCCCTTCAGATTTTTCGATTTTTATTTTTACATTTTTGTATTTTTGTATTTTTGTATTTTTGTATTTTTGTATTTTTGTATTTTTGTATTTTTGTATTTTTGTATTTTTGTATTTTTGTATTTTTGTATTTTTGTATTTTTGTATTTTTGTATTTTTGTATTTTTGTATTTTTGTATTTTTGTATTTTTGTATTTTTGTATTTTTGTATTTTTGTATTTTTGTATTTTTGTATTTTTGTATTTTTGTATTTTTGTATTTTTGTATTTTTGTATTTTTGTATTTTTGTATTTTTGTATTTTTGTATTTTTGTATTTTTGTATTTTTGTATTTTTGTATTTTTGTATTTTTGTATTTTTGTATTTTTGTATTTTTGTATTTTTGTATTTTTGTATTTTTGTATTTTTGTATTTTTGTATTTTTGTATTTTTGTATTTTTGTATTTTTGTATTTTTGTATTTTTGTATTTTTGTATTTTTGTATTTTTGTATTTTTGTATTTTTGTATTTTTGTATTTTTGTATTTTTGTATTTTTGTATTTTTGTATTTTTGTATTTTTGTATTTTTGTATTTTTGTATTTTTGTATTTTTGTATTTTTGTATTTTTGTATTTTTGTATTTTTGTATTTTTGTATTTTTGTATTTTTGTATTTTTGTATTTTTGTATTTTTGTATTTTTGTATTTTTGTATTTTTGTATTTTTGTATTTTTGTATTTTTGTATTTTTGTATTTTTGTATTTTTGTATTTTTGTGTTTTTGTATTTTTGTATTTTTGTATTTTTGTATTTTTGTATTTTTGTATTTTGTATTTTTGTATTTTTGTATTTTTGTATTTTTGTATTTTTGTATTTTTGTATTTTTGTATTTTTGTATTTTTGTATTTTTGTATTTTTGTATTTTTGTATTTTTGTATTTTTGTATTTTTGTATTTTTGTATTTTTGTATTTTTGTATTTTTGTATTTTTGTATTTTTGTATTTTTGTATTTTTGTATTTTTGTATTTTTGTATTTTTGTATTTTTGTATTTTTGTATTTTTGTATTTTTGTATTTTTGTATTTTTGTATTTTTGTATTTTTGTATTTTTGTATTTTTGTATTTTTGTATTTTTGTATTTTTGTATTTTTGTATTTTTGTATTTTTGTATTTTTGTATTTTTGTATTTTTGTATTTTTGTATTTTAATTTGGGGTCGCTGAACTCAAATATGATCCCAAAAATACTCCAAAGTACTCAGAGAATGTGCAATCCAAGATGGCGGCCAATATGGCGAAGTTAGAATATTGGAAATGTTTATACAGAAATGTAACAGGCAATCAACAGGTCAAATTTAACTAATTTGAGGTCGCTGAACTCGAATATGACCCCTAGAATACTCCAAAGTACTCAGGGAATGTGCAATCCAAGATGGCGGCCAATATGGCGAAGTTAGAATATTGGAAATGTTTATACAGAAATGTAACAGGCAATCAACAGGTCAAATTTAACTAATTTGGGGTCATATTCGAGTTCAGCGACCCCAAATTAGATAAATTTGACTTGTTGATTGCCTGAGTTCAGCGACCCCAAATTAGTTAAATTTGACCTGTTGATTGCCTGTTACATTTCTGTATAAACATTTCCAATATTCTAACTTCGCCATATTGGCCGCCATCTTGGATTGCACATTCTCTGAGTACTTTGGAGTATTTTTGGGATCATATTTGAGTTCAGCGACCCCAAATTAGTTAAATTTAACCTGTTGATTGCCTGTTACATTTCTGTATAAACATTTCCAATATTCTAACTTCGCCATATTGGCCGCCATCTTGGATTGCACATTCTCTGAGTACTTTGGAGTATTCTAGGGGTCATATTCGAGTTCAGCGACCCCAAATTAGTTAAATTTGACCTGTTGATTGCCTGTTACATTTCTGTATAAACATTTCCAATATTCTAACTTCGCCATATTGGCCGCCATCTTGGATTGCCAATGTCTGAGTACTTTGGAGTATTCTAGGGGTCATATTCGAGTTCAGCGACCCCAATTTAGTTAAATTTGACCTGTTGATTGCCTGTTACATTTCTGTATAAACATTTCCAATATTCTAACTTCGCCATATTGGCCGCCATCTTGGATTGCACATTCTCTGAGTACTTTGGAGTATTTTTGGGATCATATTTGAGTTCAGCGACCCCAAATTAGTTAAATTTGACCTGTTGATTGCCTGTTACATTTCTGTATAAACATTTCCAATATTCTAACTTCGCCATATTGGCCGCCATCTTGGATTGCACATTCCCTGAGTACTTTGGAGTATTCTAGGGGTCATATTCGAGTTCAGCGACCCCAAATTAGTTAAATTTGACCTGTTGATTGCCTGTTACATTTCTGTATAAACATTTCCAATATTCTTACTTCGCCATATTGGCCGCCATCTTGGATTGCACATTCTCTGAGTACTTTGGAGTATTTTTGGGATCATATTTGAGTTCAGCGACCCCAAATTAGTTAAATTTGACCTGTTGATAGCCTGTTACATTTCTGTATAAACATTTCCAATATTCTAGCTTCGCCATATTGGCCGCCATCTTGGATTGCACATTCCCTGAGTACTTTGGAGTATTCTAGGGGTCATATTCGAGTTCAGCGACCCCAAATTAATTAAATTTGACCTGTTGATAGACTGTTACATTTCTGTATAATCATTTCCAATATTCTAACTTCGCCATAATGGCCGCCATCTTGGATTGCACATTCCCTGAGTACTTTGGAGTATTTTTGGGATCATATTTGAGTCCAGCGACCCCAAATTAGTTAAATTTGACCTGTTGATAGCCTGTTACATTTCTGTATAAACATTTCCAATATTCTTACTTCGCCATTTTGGCCGCCATCTTGGATTGCACATTCTCTGAGTACTTTGGAGTATTCTAGGGGTCATATTCAAGTTCAGCGACACCAAATTAGTTAAATTTGACCTGTTGATTGCCTGTTACATTTCTGTATAAACATTTCCAATATTCTTACTTCGCCATATTGGCCGCCATCTTGGATTGCACATTCCCTGAGTACTTTGGAGTATTCTAGGGGTCATATTCAAGTTCAGCGACCCCAAATTAGTTAAATTTGACCTGTTGATTGCCTGTTACATTTCTGTATAAACATTTCCAATATTCTAACTTCGCCATATTGGCCGCCATCTTGGATTGCACATTCCCTGAGTACTTTGGAGTATTTTTGGGATCATATTTGAGTTCAGCGACCCCAAATTAGTTAAATTTGACCTGTTGATAGCCTGTTACATTTCTGTATAAACATTTCCAATATTCTTACTTCGCCATTTTGGCCGCCATCTTGGATTGCACATTCTCTGAGTACTTTGGAGTATTCTAGGGGTCATATTCGAGTTCAGCGACCCCAAATTAGTTAAATTTGACCTGTTGATAGCCTGTTACATTTCTGTATAAACATTTCCAATATTCTAACTTCGCCATATTGGCCGCCATCTTGGATTGCACATTCCCTGAGTACTTTGGAGTATTCTAGGGATCATATTCGAGTTCAGCGACCCCAATTTAGTTGAATTTGAGTAGTTGATTGAACTTAAAAATCTTTTTATTGTGATTTTTCCATTCAGCCGCCATATTGGACGCCATCTTGAATATCTCGGTTCCCTTTGAGAATCGGGAAAATCAACAGGCAGATTCGGATTCAGGAGGGTCGATTTAGTCTAGATCTATAAAAAACTGGCCTGTTACACGATTTGCTTCTTGCATCGCTATTTTCGGGTTTTGTGCCTTGACTAAAAGAAAAAAACTCCAACCTAATCGTCGACTCATGAAAAATCCTTATCATCACCATCATCAGCTGTAATTAGATTACAATTTCTATACCAACCAGGAAACGCGTTTCCGCGCAGTCCAAAATGATGAATGATGAACAGTCCCAAATGAGAATTGATTACGATCGAAGGCATGACTTTCCAATTTCTTGACCACAAAAGACGTATCCCACCAGTAAGCAGTAATCAATACATGGCAGCGAATAATAAGCCTCACCTTAAGGTACCTCACTTCGCACTAGCGCACTATTCCAACGATACAAATCATACTCGAAATCCAGCACATGTACGCACACACACACCGCATATATCTTCCAACTGTCACATCAAAAGATGATTGATGAAAAAGGCAGTGGCATGTTTGTAATTCATTTTTCTCGTCCTTTGATCCTGTCCTGTGTTATGGCTGCTGATGCCAAGCGAATCGAAACGAACCGCGCCGACCATGGCAGGCAGTCAGCAGGCAGGCAAAGCAAAGTGGCAGCCATAAACCAAACATTTCCGAATGTTCCGAGCTCAACTGACTGAGCCGACTGGGACGGAAAGTGATTAATTTGTTTACCCTCGGAACACGAATCCACATCGGCTGCAAACGTCGTCGATTAGCTGGCGTGGTCGCCCCTGGAACCTTTACAGAGGGACTTCGAGTTGAACGGATGAATTCTTTTAGATATTACCAGTTACAGGGCTGCTAACTTTTTCAGCTACTCCAAAATCGGCTCTGACTCCAACTTCAACTCCGGATTCTGAAGAATTAGTGACTACGACCTTCCGAAATGGCCCGACTCTTACGACTCCAACAACAGCTTCCATACAAAGTAGGGGAAGGTGGGGCAAGACGACCATATGGGGCAAGAGGAACAATCGCTCGTACGGCCGTAATTTTTACAATTTTGATTATTTCCAGTATGAGGAATTGTTGCTAACAATGCAATTAGCTGATTCTACTACCACATAACCGCCAAAACGACGTAAACGCCACGGAGCATAAGATTTAATGAAGTTTTTTTCAAACCCTTTGTTTTCTTATAATATTTGGAAAGTACAAAATAAGGCTTAGGGTTCGTTTTAAGGCTCATTTTATCAAAATGCAATTTTTCCTAGATCAGTAGTGTCCCTACCAATGACTTGCACCTATTTTAAAGTATGATTTAACTTTTGGTTATTTTTGTTGAGAGTTTTTAAAAAATCTTGTTCAGGTGGGGCAAGTGTACCATATGCATTTTTAGTATGGAAAAAAATACGAATTGCTGCAACAACATATTTTATTGGAAAATAAATACATAAACGTTCTTAAAAACTGGTAAACAATTGTTAAAAAAATTGTCCATGCAAAATATAGTGATATTATGAAAATTTCCCTTTTTTCATCAAAGTAATATTTTTTTTTCGTAAAAGCGATCAAATTTTTAGTAACATACTATTATTTAATCTAAAAATGAAAGAAATGTTTCAAATACATCCTAATCTGATGTATCTAAGTGATAACAGTTCAATTGTTAGCAAATTAACATGTTTTTTCATGCATTGTTCCTCTTGCCCCAACGGGTTGTTCGTCTTGCCCCACTAGTTGAGTAGAACGTACGGAAAATCATTTTTTTTAAATCATTTTTTTGCATTAAAAACAGGATTTTTTTAAAACTTGTTCTATCAAAGTCTTAGTCAAGACCTGAAATAAGATGATAATTAAAAAATCCGACAGATTTTTAACGTTTTTGATGGGTTACAACGATCATTTCCTTAGCTTGTTACACTTGCCCCACTTTCCCCTAAATGATAACTAGGCAACTCCGGCTTCTTATGATTTAGCGACACCGACTTCAGCTTCTCAGAATCTGTCAATTTTGACTTTAAATGTGTTCTAGACTCTTTCGACTACAATTCTCACTTCGACTGAGATGACATTGATAATGTTCGTGGGATAAGTGCCTGGATGTTAACAGTTTCTAATAATCTTATATTATAGAGTAGAACGAAATTATGCAACAGAGATGTTTGGATTCTGTGAGTTTTTAAAAAGGATTGACTTTAGTTCTAACCGCACCTTCACAGCTCTTGGTTCTAGAATTTAGAGTGAATTTGAATATTAGTTAAAAAGTAACAATCCGTATTAAACAAATTTCAACTGTAAAACCTTGCCGACCGGATAACATGATCTATGTTCTATCACGGTCGTCGTCAGGTCGCGCGCTTTCGTTGCCGCCATAATGCCCTAGCACTGAAGAGAGAGAGTGGAACTCGAGCGTGGCATAGTGGAGCACATCGGTGACACAAATGAGTGGGAAACACGACGAATAATGATTTATGTACGTACCAACTGGTGATGTGTATATTTACTCAGATGTGTTCCTCCGAGGCGCTCGACTGCTCTTGCACTTAATCATTCGCTGTAATCGAAGGCAGGGCACTTCACCTCTCTGGCATGAGCCGTGTGACAAATGCTCTGACATGACTCAACAATAAGTAGATATTCGGAGTATTTTACTCATTTTGGATGAGACTTACCAAGGAGAATTCTTTTGTTCTGGTTAATGCTAAAATTTCCGTTTTTCTCAAACTCATCCCCTGTAGGGAATCTAGCAGCTTTGGTGTTAATTGATTACGAACCACTAAATAACAGCTCTGTCATTACGCTTCCGGCAAACCACACCACCACCAGCTATATTCCGTTTGATTGGACGTCATTTATCAAATCTCCTCTCTGCAGCCCGGCACAAAAATCGCACATTATCTGGGAATGTGATTCAGAAGTTTTTAAAATTAATGACTTCTGCAAACGAGAGAACGAACAAACGAATCGACTTTTTCCCTCGAGCTCATCGTCTTCCTCATTCTTCGTGACCACACCAACGCCGACAGAGAACCGGTGGTGGTGGTACTTTGCACAGTCAGTCAGTCAGCCAGCCATCATTGTGATAAATTACATCCCATCAAGATAAAAATTCCCGACCGTGCAGCTTAGCATTCAGCGCGCGGCAACGACGACCAACATAATAGAGCAGCTAATTTATTTTACTCGCGTCAATTTGTGCCGACCAAGGGGCGTCCAAAGTGGAGTGTTTGTATCTGACAGCACAACTAAGCCAGAGAACTCGGACAAGACGCAGGACACCAACTGATCCCAGGGCGTAGACATCAATACGTCTTCATACGTCAGAATAGAGTGAGATTCATTATTTTATCAAACGCCAAATCACCGAGGAAGGCACACTTGTGTGTCCCTTTGAATTATGGGTCCCCCAGAGTGCCGGCAAAGCCAGCGGCATTTCATATTGCCGGACCAGACCATCTTTTACTTGACCGAGTCGTCAGCCGTTGAGAGCCCGTCAGTTGGTAATTGGATGAGATTTTTCTTTCTCGTTTCATCAAGGATTCACTCCACAGGATGTTTCTTCAGGATACGGCTGTGGAACGGGTTTTTGCCTTCCTCACTTTACTGAGGAAAGGCTATAAAATCACTCGAAAAACGAACTTCTTAATTTGACCTCCTAGACCCACCTTCACGTGTACATATCGACTCAGAATCAAATTCTGAGCAAATGTCTGTGTGTGTGTGTGTGTGTGTGTGTGTGTGTGTGTAGGGATGTGGGTCTGTGCACAAAAAAATATGCACTCGATTATCTTGAGACTGGCTAAACCGATTTGGACCGTTTTGGTCTCATTCGATCCGTCTTGGGGTCCCATAAGTCCCTATTGAAAATTATGAAGTTTAGTTAAGTACTTCAAAAGTTATGCTAAAAAACGATTTTGACTTAAGTCCGGAAGATTGTAAAAAGGGTGGTTTTTGTAAGAAACCCCGTCATGCTATACATTTTTAGAAAGGTATTTGAAAGACCTTTCTAACGCGTCCAAGACATTGAAGATCTGACAACCCTATCAAAAGTTATAAGCACTTAAGTGTTATTTATGCACTTTTTGGAGGCCGGATCTCAGATATTTTGATGAAAACGTTGTCCGGATCTTTCATGCATCCTGTCGTTGGATAGGTCATCAAAAGACCTGTCCAATGCGTCCAAGACATTGAAGATTTGACAACCCTATCAAAAGTTATAAGCACTTAAGTGTTATTTATGCACTTTTTGGAGGCCGGATCTCAGATATTTTGATGAAAACGTTGTCCGGATCTCTCATGCGAATTGTCGTTGGATAGGTCATCAAAAGACCTGTCCAATGCGTCCAAGAAATTGAAGATCTGACAACCCTATCAAAAGTTATAAGCACTTAAGTGTTATTTATGCACTTTTTGGAGGCCGGATCTCAGATATTTTGATGAAAACGTTGTCCGGATCTCTCATGCGAATTGTCGTTGGATAGGTCATCAAAAGACCTGTCCAATGCGTCCAAGAAATTGAAGATCTGACAACCCTATCAAAAGTTATAAGCACTTAAGTGTTATTTATGCACTTTTTGGAGGCCGGATCTCAGATATTTTGATGAAAACGTTGTCCGGATCTCTCATGCAACCTGTCGTTGGATAGGTAATCAAAATACCTTTTCAACGGGCACGAATTAGATTGGAGATCTGACTACCCAATCATAAGTTGTAAGCACCTAAGTGCCCTGCAATATGAAGCTCTGACTACCCAATCTAGTGGTATGAATAATGAGTCAAATTGATAAAACACTGAAAAACACCGCCCTTTTGTGTCTTTTTTGGACAGCACCCTTTAAATATGAGGAAGGCACCAACCACCCTAGGGTGGATTAAGTAACGTTTTTTTATCGACATTGACTCTGATTCCGTACAAAAGCTGTTAAAAAAATAATACAACCTGCATAGGCGTCATCCATAAAGTAAAGTTAGCGTGACGTAACGATGATTTTCCAACCAACTCTGTTCTAGTGGATATTCATCCTAACTTATGCGCTAGTCCTACGTTATTTTGGTCATGTCTGTTACATACCTACTTTATGGTAATTCGCCGCCAACTCACACAGCAGTTTTTCTTCGATTTGCGTGAAACTTTGTTCTAAGGGGTAATTCATGTTCCTGATCAAGTATCCGAGTTCCATTTTTCGATATCTCGTTACGGAGGGGCGGTACGACAATTCCTGAACATTCGAAAAAAGTGAAATTTGGTGTCAAAGGGACATTTATGTAAAATTGGACGCCCGATTTGATAGTTTAGGACAAATCGGAGCAACCTTTTCCGATTTCGTGTGAGTTGGCGTAGAGTTACCCCTATATCAGATATAATAAAACTGCTCTTCTGGTTAACTTCAAAGTTTCAAACGGGTATAAAATAAGTCACTTATCACCTACTTGTTGGATACAAAAGAAAATCCCTTAGGTTCAGCCAAGACAAACCGAACCACTTTTGCCCATTCATTATCTCCGAACGCATTTCTTTTCGATCGATCAAAAACCGAGTCTGCACCGCTTCAATCACTTAATGATTAGACCTCAAACACGCTGCCTGACAGACCAAAAAAGGGGGAAAAACAGAAGATTAGTCGAATGGTTCACTCCCTGTTCCCAGTTCGCTTATTACAACATATCAATCAGTCATATGGCAGCAGCAGCAGGGTGGGTATCATAACAATCATCCATCATCCTAGGCCCGACTTGTGGTGGCGAATAAAACTCGATCCATTTTTCCCCCGGACAACTGGCTTGGGTTTGGGCCCGGCTCTCGTGATGTCCGCGGGTTGATGAAGCGCGGAGGAGTGTCCGCTGACGGCTACCTACCTATTCCGTTGCTGCTGCTGCTGGAAGGTCCAATTTGTGTAAACATCGTCATTCTCGACTAAACGGACACACGGGGAGGTGGAACACAACAAATCATCATTCATAGTCAATCGGCCGTTGAACAGGATCGCCTCCATCGCCAGCCTGGCGTCGTCACTCGGCGGTTGGTCGATTGGTTGATGTGATGTGCTAGAACTTGCTAAAGAATACCAATGAGCACAGGTTTGAGTTGCACTTTTGTTGCTTTGAGAGAGGTAGACAATTTTTCTGCCGCGAAAATTTCGGTGGGTTTGTTTTTGCACCACTTCTTGAACATTTCAATTCGCACCATACGGTTTACTTTTGAGTGCTTTTCTCAGGACAGTGGTTTCACTCAGACAACACCATGTCGGTTCCATGGTGTAATGGTTAGCACTTTGGACTCTGAATCCAACGATCCGAGTTCAAATCTCGGTGGAACCTGGCGATACATGTTTTTTTTTTCATAAGCATAAGCACAACTGCCATAATTGAAGAATCGACTATTATAACGAAACAAGTATTCCGAGAAAACACTCATTAGTTTTCGTCGTCAAATATTCACCACAGCAATTTTAAAGGAGAATGGTAAATTAGCCGTTTGGTTAATCGAATCGGCAGCCAAAACTAAACACTAATTTAACGAAATTCAAGTTTTGAAAGATGCGTTGAAACATCCTCCACTGCAGCAAAAATCACGATTTTGTCAAAAGTGGGCGTTACCATCAACTGGGCACCTCTAGTGGAGCCTGACGAGTTCCTGGAATAGCCGTGGGCACCACTGGGCCCCACCATTGCTGTATGGGAGTGGGCCCTGGGCCAAAAAAGTTTGGATATCAGTGAACTAGAGTAAACCGGAACATATCGTCGCTTGTGTTCTATACGTCTGCTGTAAACAGCTATGACGTGTCACAAGATAGCACACAAGCGACGATATGTTGAAACCAGTTTTAGTTCTTTATTTTGATACTTTCTTTTTGGTTTATTGGTCTTCCCAGCAGGCTTGGCCGAATGGTTAAGCTGTCCGCTTCGTAAGCGGAAGTTCATGGGTTCGATTTCTATCTGCTCCAACCTTCCATCGAATAGGGAAGTAAAACGTCGGTCCCGGCCTTGGTTGTTGTTAGGCTCACAAGTCATTCCAAGTATAGGAAACGTCTCCACGCTATAAGTACAAACAACACACCAAACCAAGCCTGCTCCGGTGGAATTGATGGCGGCGGTTGGACTCGCAACCCAAAGGTCGTCAATTCGAACCCTGGAGTGGAAGCACAGAGTAAGACAGAGTCACTACTGCCATTTGATTATTGGTTCCACTTTGTGATACATCGCACGCCTGCTACCAGCAAACCTTATGGAGCCAAAAAATAAAATGACATTTCTTCGAACTGCTCGCTCTGTGTTACTCTGTGATGGAAGGTTCCTTGGAGTAAAAATAGGTTTGGGGGCTCTCCCCATTCAAGCCTTTGGACTCCTAGGTTCGAGCAGAAACTTGCAATAAAGACCACAAAAGACCAGGGGGTCGTTAAAGTTGTTGGTTTGATTTTTTGTCTTTCCAGTTTTTTAAAATATGTAAATATATTATAATTTTTTTTGGAGCATGGTACAAAATTGGTGTGGGTGGCCAACATATTTAGAATTTATATTTAAAAAATCAAGTTAGATTTAATTTCATAGCAAATTTTATAACTATTAAACAATACATTTTAAGCAAATAAATTGAGTTTGAAAAATACAATATAATTGTGATTTTTTTGAATTAAACAATAAACGTAACCATACTACCCAAGTAACATTTTTTTCCAGGAGTTCTACAAGAGCTCTTCAAGATAGCTACAGCATAACAGTTTGGACCACGGTAGGATAAAATTCTCTTCAAAACTTCTTCAGGAGTTTGGAAGAGTACTTGAAGAGAGTTTTATCCTACCGCGGTCCAAACTGCTATGCTGTAGCTATCTTGAAGAGCTCTTGTAGAACTCCTGGAAAAAAAATTTACTTGGGTAGTGATCAATTTGCCGTAATATATTCAATAAACACCAAAACAAGTCTTACCAGTTTAATAAAAATTGAAAAATAAACTGAAATCCTATCGTTGACTCTCTTTTTTGGCGGTGTTCATCATGTGAAAGGTAATTAAGTCCAGTAATTTTGGAGAAGGTCACTATTCATTTTACGAAATTGGGCATATCTCTGCCTATATTGAACCAAAACTGATACTTTTTTATGGAAATTGTTTAGAAAACTGTTCTTTACAATGTAATTGATTCGAAAATAATTTAAAATGTAGTGATGTAATATTGCAGAGAATTGGAAAAAGAAACAAAGCAATCCACTTTAACGCCCCCGTGTCTTTGTGGTCTCTGTTGCAAGTTTATGCTACTTTTTATTGAAGATCAAATATTGGTCCAATATATATAAGTTAGAGTCTCCTTAGGGATATTCAAAAGAAATTTAATGGATATCAAGATGAATGCATCGGTTTTCAGCTACTTTGCTCAAGAAATATCCTAAAAAATCGAAAAAAAAATCTTCAAAAAACAACAACCCCCCTTACGGTATACCCCGCAAAATGTCAGGAAAGAGCTCTTCTGTCATTGTGCCAAATATCAGACTTGCCGAATATTTTGTCTTAAGTTTGTTCTACGAAACACACCGTGCTGGCGTTTAAATTTGCCACAATTGACGATGTTTATTCCAACAGTATTATAAGTTTATTATCATTTGTTTTATTTTAATTACAATTATTTTAAACTTTTACGGCAGCATGTAACCGCAACTCTGTTTAAAATTTAACAGCAATAAATCTTACAGACCAGTACACAATGCAATGATGCATCCATCTGTGGTGCGTACATCACTTATGCATTAACGGAACTGAGCGAACATGGTCCACTGTGAAATATATTATTGAAATAGTCAATAAATTTAATCACAAAATTCAAAACAATTGTATGTAAACATCTTAGTTTTCTTGAAGTTCAACCAATGTCAAAACTCAAAAACTTATTGCAAATGTGTATCTTATCTTCAAAGTTTCGACATTTTCCAATCAATCGCTCCCACTGTGCAATTGTGGCATGTTTTACACAGATATGTAGATCAGAATCGCACACACAAACGTACGCTCCTCTTAAATGAGCGTGGTGCAAATTTTTCAACATCTTCGCGCTCACTAAACCGCTCGTTTCTTACTTATTGACGGTCGGACCGACGGAACAACTTTTGCACCCGTCGCCGCCACCGCGCCACTATCAGACAGCAAACATGGCTTCGGCTGCCCCGAAGGTATGTCTTAAATCATGTAAGGCATGCATACCTAATGTGTAAGACAAGCGACCCTCACCTCTTCGAGCGGTGGCTTTCGTATGAAGATACCGAATGCACTTCGTTCGGTCGTTCGTTCATGGCAGAGCGATGCAGCTATGCATAAACTATTCGCTAATTTACTCACCTGTTGTTGAAAGTAATGAGCACAATTATGGCCCGCGTGTAAGTAGTATTTATTTATTGCACTTCTATAAGGCCATTAAATATACTTTGTATGATGAAAACGTGTGGAGAATGGCTTTCAGGAAATTCTCCATCGATCTTAGTCAGGTGAAACATGAATGGAATAATTTCTGTACAGTGAAGTAGAGCAGTAATTTGCATACACCCATAATAGAAAGTCGAGAGAATAGCTCTAACACAATGGTTTTTTATATGTCTGTGAAAATGTCTGTGTATGTTTGTGTATTTGTCTGAATTTAAAATATATCAATAAACAGTTTTAGAAATCCATCTGAAATAGCGTTTAAAGCATTTTAAGACTAAAGAAATTAGTTTCGGTTAATATTTTTGCAAAATATTAAAATACTAAAGTTTTTTAAAAGTCAGTGCTCCTCAAAAAATTTCTGACAAAAGCTCAAATGTCTGTGAAACACAAAGGAATTCTGTGAATCTGGCATCCTTGGAACCTTCATACTACCAGATCGTGATTTTATTCTCTCGGATGGCGCTGCCCTACTGTGAGTATAGTATCTCATTGATCATAAATGATATAGCGATTTTTTAAGATTTCTTTACTTTTTAGGACAAATAATTTACTAGAATAAGTAACTTTCGAATGCTATTTAACCAGTACCTCCACTCTACTTATAACATTGCTGGTGAATAACTGAAGTTTACTTACTAAATTTTCAAAAGGGTACGAATAAATATTATCTTTTATGAAAAATTACCATACAGCACAAATTTACGATTCAGAAGCTAAGGAGCCAAAACATTGCGAATAGATAACATATCCGCCTATTGATTCTCACATAATAAAGTAAACAGCATTGAATAGAAGGTTCGTATAGAGGTATAGTGTCGTAAAAACTCGAAACATACAGAGCACGATTCTATACTGCTTATGCTTAAATTTACAGTGGCTCAATCAAATCACGCTTCACCAATTTTTAACATAAAAATAATCCCTAGCTGTCACGGCTTGTAAGATAAACATGCAAATGAATTCACCACAGAAACTAATTAATTCTCGCAAATTAATTCTGTTATTATCGGTGATAAATAACTACGCTACTTCTCATTTCTTTGAAACTGTCAATAAAATTTATGAACGACCGTAAAAAAACAAATATCTCACGTAATTTGATATTTCTTCAAGTTCATCTATAAACGTAATGAGGCAATAAATTATTCCCAAGGCATCGGGAAATGTGTGTTTCATTTTATCATAAATAAACAAACAAATGAACGAGGAACTTATGGGGCAGAGTGTTCAAAGCGATCGCCATTGGAGGCAGAACGGTAATCGAGGCGATCCTCGTATTCGGGGATTTATTCGGCTGCCCGTTCTCTAAATTTTAATGAGCTACATCATGGCTGGGAACCGGCTATCTATTGGACATCTCGATTTCGTGACGACCATTCTTGATGACAGGCCCCGGATTAGGTGCACCCCCCTCCGTGATGAAACCCAAACGACGGGAGTCGGAACCGAAAGCGATTACTTTTTTAAGTCAGATCAGTGACAAATTTGAGTAGCTTTTGAGTAGCCATGAGTACTCACAATCGGTAAAATCGATAGCGATTTTTTTGAAATTAAATATGTCTTTTTTGAACTTTCTTATAATAATTACATTTCTTTTACATGCTAAGTGGTATGGCCTAATGCTCTTCATCTTTGTTGTATTTTTCGTTTTATTGTTAACTGATCACATTTATTTTATTTACTTCAAATTGTTTTACATTATTGCTTTGAAACGAATACATTTGGGAAAAAAAGAAAAAAAAAATCAGTTTTAAAAACTAATCCTAACTTAAAACTAAAAAAAATAACTCATTGAAATATTCAAAATCACTAGAACGAGTAAACTACGAACTGCGGAATTATATAACTAACGAGTAAACTACGAACTGCGGAATATATAGCGGAATTAAAAGGAACAACTCGTCTCTTTGTATTCACACTACGAACTGTATTTTAAGATGAATGCTCCAAGCGTTCTTACTTGCTTACTTGGCGAGTTTTGCAACCACGCAGTGTTGTTGTCATCTCGATGAAAATGTTCAAAAGTTCTTGTGGAGAAAACAGGTCACTACTGCCTTCACCCGTTAATGCTGGTTGGTTTTCCCTCGGTTGCTGACTGAAGCCTGGTGGTGTTGTATTCTCTGCAACTTTTTACCGCTGATTCAACGGCAATGGCTGCAGATTTGGAACCACTCTAACAGATCCTGCTACTGGCGACGCCAAAGCAGGAAAATCCACGTCCGTGTATGCTGGTGGTGTTTTGCGACGATTTGGTTGATGCATCGTCGTCGCTTGCTGCCGAATTTTTACAAACTCAGCACGTTTTGGGCAGCTTCGATTCTTCGTCGAATGGTCGCCGCCGCAATTGAAGCATTTCGCTTCGATGTTCTCGTTGATTGTTTCGCAAGCTTAAGTTTTGTGCTCACCTCCGCAGTTTGCATAACGACTCTTGATGAAACAGTTCCTTCCACCATGTCCAAACTGCAAGCAGTTCGAACACTGTGTCACGTTACGGTGCACTGGACGACAGGGTAGGCAAATGGCAAAAAACCATCGCGAAGCCCTCGTTTGATTTATTACCTTCCAGTTACAGAATTCACTATAATGATGTATGAAGCAATTGTAGATTTTGAACAAACGAACAATTTTGTAGAACATTGTTTTGTTCCAAAGTGAATGCTGTTGACACTAGAGCGTAAACAATGTCTAAAAATGCCACCATCGGCGTCCCTCACTCGCGATGGTGAGGGGATTTTTGTTTACGATCTAATGTCAACAGCATTCAGTTTAGAACAAAACAATGTTCTACAAAGTTGTTCATTAGTAAAATATCTACAAGTGCTCCATACATGATTATAGTAAATTCCTTAACTGGAAGAAAATAAATTTAAAAAGCTTTTTGGAGGCCCATCGGCAAATACCTTCCCTGCTGGACGATAACGTTCCCAGGTCACGATGATGTTGAAAATTGCCCGAACTGCTTTCAGCTCAGACGGCGTTGTCGATCCTTTCTCGAGATGAACCAGGTACAGTTGATCACGATACTTGATGTCCTTGTTGTGTCTCGTCATCTTGAAGACTTCGATCACGTTCAACTTAAGAGTTTTGAGCTCTTCTTTCAGCACACTCACATCCATGTCGTACAGGCCTCGGAGGACCTGTTTCATGGGGCGTTTACCTGGATCGTCATGGCTGTAGTATTCAATCTTGGTGTTGTTCAGGAAATCCCGAACGTAGTTGTAATCCTTTCTGGTAGGTAGCAGAATTTTGAGTCCATCAGCAAACAAGAGAATGGAAGCTCGTGAAGCACCAGATTTGATAAACCCGGTCAGCCACTTTCGCACCGAATCCGATGACAATGTTTTCACAAAAATGGGTTGCAACTTTTCCCTTCGTTCAAATTCTTCCTTCTCGCTCACGTCCACAGGGAGGGTAGCAAACTGGTTTCCAGACGAATTTTGAGCGTCCTTGCTCAAACTGCCTGGCTTTGCAGGTAGCGCTTCGGCATTCTTTAGCTTCTTTAAATCTGTTGATCCTGCTGGTGAGGACCGCCTCTTTTTCTTGCCGTGAGGCATTTTTGCACTTTTAAAGCACTTTTCAGGAGCTAATATCCAGGAGTACCTCACTGATCGGTGGTCCACAAAGGAATGAATTGAAGGTGAACATTTTTAATCGAGGTTGACTTTATAGCTATCGGCCACCATTGCTAGTACCAAACACTAGTGTCTTCCTTAACTACCGGATACCCGTCGCTCCGTGCCGTACCGAGCCCAGGGCGGCGAAGTCCTTGTAGTTAAAAGGAAGACACTAGTGGTTGGTACTAGCAACGGTGGCCGACAGCTATAAAGTCAACCTCGATTAAAAAAAATAATCACAATCATCAAATAATTGATCATAGAATCCACAAAATCTGCCCTTTACCTGAAAGGATTAACAGTCCAGAGGACTTTTTGCAATATGCTGAACCCTATCAAAAAAGGGATAATGTAATATCAAATTTGATGGGTTATTCCAGAACCCAGTTCAAAGCAAATTCCAGGCACGTTTTCTCCGTCCATTGCTGCACTATTTCATTTTCATGACTTTTTTATCTGGGTCCTGGATTTGGTTGATTCTAGTCGCAACCCAAAGGCCTAAATCCGTAAGGAACTGTTAACAGTCGTCTTATGGCCTGTCCCTGGCCCCAGGATAAATGTGTTTGCTCTGCACTATTTCGACCATCCCAGCATCCTGCTAGACACTCCCTCTGAATTTAAACACAGCTCCCGAAGGTGTAGAAAATATCAATCCCGGGGCCAAAATATCCCTCCGGATAATAGCGTTAGTTTCAGCACGCCAGACAGTGAACCCCCCCTAAGTTCAGCTGGGTAATATGCGCAGCAGCAGCACCAACAGCAAGAAATATAATAGAAATATTTCATTTTTATTGCGAACCTCTTCCTTCCTTCCGCACGTTGATAAACATTTTCTGGCTGGGATATTCCTACTTGCCAAAATGAAATTAGCCGATAAAGCGGCAATAATGGTGTCATAAAAAGGGATATACCAGATTAAAAATAATACATGTTGCCACTCGAGGAATGGGAGTAGAACGTAACGAAGTAGAGTTGCCTCTATCGTGAACTGAATGTTTGTAACATGTTTGCTGTTTAGTGTTTGCTCGGCAGTCGTTACATTTTTTAAACGAGGGGTTTTCATAATACGAATAGGTCCGTTAACAATAAATCGTGGGACTTCAAGTAACTAGTATGTCATACAAATGATATTTGGTAAAGCTAAGGATTACCGCAAACTGTTTACTAAAGTAAACACAATGTTTTCACAATTTAATCCCTCTTTAAAAACTGGAAAGCAATACCAGCTAAATCCTCAACCATTGTGTTAGTAAAAATTCATAAAAAAGTATTTGAGCATGCTCAATTCATGGATAGATAAGAAGATGATGGAACATCCTGGATACACTCATTTTGACAGAATTTTAACGAGGTCGCTAAAATGAGTTGTAAAGATAATATCCGGGTGATTCTACGATATTTGAAGTGTTACATAACCATATTGAGTGGTCTGATATATCGTCAAAAAAGTGATCGGAGTCTAAATTGTCTTTTAAAGAAATTGTCAATTATTTCATTAAAACGATAGCGCATTCAAGAGTAGACATCTCACTTCTTTTATACTAATAGTTCCATAAGATTTGGGTGAAACATGTAAAATCGTCAGCCGATTGAATATTGAGTGAGGTTTGAGAAGCCGACAAATATTCTTTGCAATTTGAAGATAAATGCATTATAATTAGAACACATGCAAATTTAAAGTATATGTCCAAGAGAAAGATTTTTTTTTTCAATTTCAAAAAATCTAAAGCAAAATTATTTTTAAAAAATCTGGGAAACAGAAATTCTCTGTTTTGAAACAATTAAGAATTCTATTTTGAATTTTCCAAGTTGGACGCACTAATGTTTGGAGCTGTAAGGAGTTCGATACAGTCCCTCAAAGTTGGTTATTTCCAGCATTAATCTATTCAAACAAAGCCCAAAAATCAACATTTTAGTAAATATTTAAGCATTGTATACTATCAATGCCTGCAAATTGTGTTGTGTTGTGCTTCATTTTACCACAACCATTTTAACTGTCAAGCAGAGTTATTTATAAAGGTTAACATCGTCACAATAAACTTGTTTTGGTGACCTTAATTATCTCTTCCAATTATGTAGTCATATCACCACGATTAACATGATAACCATAAATAATGATCAGTTTAACAAGCCCGTTGTGCACTTACCTTACATTCAACGAATGGTTATGTCACAAAACAAATTAATAAATAAAACATTTATATACAAGAAATTAATCTCCACTTAATCAGTGCACGGTGCTCGTGTCCCACTTGAAACGACGACGACGACGATTGCGGCGCGGTCAACTACAAAATACTCACCGTGGTAAGTTATAACGTTGTAAAGTAATAAAATATGATATCGCATATTTTCTCATTTGTAAAAAGTCGTGCACCCAAGGTGCGATCGTACATTTCTCAAGAACTCCGGCCGCGGCCAGTCAGCGGTGTGGCCACTTAGCAGGGCACCACCGACTCAGGACCGAATGGACCTACCTCACAGCAGCCCAACCAGGGGCATATTTCATCGGCCGTCCCCTGGTCCTCTGGTCAGCGCCATGCTGTTTGCAATCACGTTTTTCACCTCTCCTCTGTGTGTGTCTGTGTGTTTGTGAGTTCCCACCTTTTCTTTGGTTGCCTGCCTGCCTGCCAGATAGATGTGCGCAAATGCATGCAGTAATACAATCATTGCCAGTGGGTCTTTAGACTGGTACCTAATTTATTGCACAAGTCCATTGTTCTGACAATAAAAATCGGCAGGATTCTGACAAGGTGCTGCTAAACAATATGGTGCTTCGGGGCTTCGGTCAGGTCAGGAGGGTAAGGGAAGAAAAGATCACAAAATAATGCCTGCCAAAGAAAGGACCCGGCCGAGGCCAAACAGATAAAAAATGAAACGAGAGTAAACATATGCTCGAGAGTCTTTATTTATTAGGCCTCTGGGATCCCTTCGGAATTGGCAATCTCTGCGTCCTGCCGACCGGCCTGCAAGCCAGGACAGTTCTATGGAAAAACGCATTTTAGCAAATAGTTATACACTTTTTTGTGTACTCATGTACTCATCATTGGCATTTAAGGTAGTGTTCATCAAAATCCATCATAATTTGGGAAAATGTTAGTAAACTATCTAACAACAAATCAAAGTTGAAAGATTTTCGATGTTATTTAAATTGTTTTTGTTACTAATAAATTACGAGAGGTGTATCGTTTTTCAACCCATAGTCACCCCCACGGTATTAGGATCGATTCTAAGAATACTAGAAGTCACAAGAAAAAAGCAGCTCGTCGCCGTCGTGCTAACTTGTCGTACGTGCATTTTGGGCCAAATTGAGTTAAGAACGCCATTTTGTGCAGCTCACAATGCCTCATCTTTTGACCTTCACAGATCCTCAAAATTCGATTTCAATCCTGAGATATTCAATAAAAACCGAAAAAACTCCGTGCATTGTTGTCGCTCTTTATATGAAAGAAGTTTCAATCTTGTCGTGCATGTTTCTATTGTGAAATTGGGATCTAACCCAACAACCCAACATAAAACACTAAATCAAAAAGTGTATAGTTTATATGTTAATCTGCCTTATCCATAGCGTTCTCAGTCTCAGATGGTAGTCCCAGATGTTTCCTACAAGCTCCAGGTCGAATCGAGTTGATATAAGGATGGAACACTTTTTTATTTGAGTTTCAAAAGTGTGCTATTTTTACACTAAAATGACAATAACTCCTTTCAGGTTTAACCAATTGGGATGCCTTACCCCGCATTTTGTTGCAATTTTTTTGCTCCTTTCAGGTATATTTTGAATTTTGAAATTTAATGGAAGTTTGCCTAAGTTACAGCTTATAAACGCTTTTTGACGTTTTTGAGCCTATAAACTTTGTGTCCCGATTTTTCCCACTTCCCGTTGACCTGGAGTACTCATATTTGGCCCAGATGATAGTTATATATGTACAAACAACCTCTGTAATTTCTAATTGGTGAGGTCGACGCGAGATGAGTATGCTCTGCTCGGGGACTCGCTCTTAACTAAACTCGCTGATTTTGAATAGAGACTTATGGGATCGAATGAGACCAAAATGGTCAAAATACGTTCATCCAGTCCAGAGATACAGACCCACATAGACTTTGCTCAGAATTTGATTATGAGTATACGTGAAGGTGGATCTACGAGGTCAAATTAAGAGGTTCATTTTTCGAGTGATTTTATAGCCTACCTCGGTAAGGAAGGCAAAAATCGATCGAAATAAAAAAAAAATCGATTTACGAAATCTCAGAGAATTTCCCCGTCAGCCTGAAACCAGACAAGCCACATCGACCCGAGCCGTGCAGAAACACAAACAGCATAAAGCCCAATTCGTGGAGAACCGGGCCCAGGCTGGCAGAGAGAAAACAGATCATAAATAATTGCACGCTGAGAAGGAAACGTATAGACCACGCGGGGCTTAGTAGGAAAAAGGAATTAACAGAAGATAAAAAGGAATAATGAATTCTTCACATTTCGGTTTCGTATTTTATGGGATTTAAGGTTTATGTTTATCGTGTATGGTGAAATCTCAGCGTGGATGAAAAATTTGTACAACCAGTTTTTTAGGTTTTTTTTTTTTTTGCTTCATTGCTTCCAGCCATCCACACCAATATTGGCTTATTCTGCGCCAGATTTTCTTGCCTTCTTTTGTTTGCTTTTTCTTCGTCTTCTTTTTGGCTGCAGCCACTTCCCACTTCTTCCTTTTCGGTGTGTTATAAATGAGATGTGATTTATCTGATAAGTTATTAAGTAGAAGTGAACAATATATTATCTCATCTCGGTTGTTTGTAATTTGAGAACGGTTCGCATTATTTATTTCCTCAACTTTGTCTTCCTTTTCGGGGCCTGCACGGGATTTCTTTTCCTCTTTCATGCCCTCAATGTGCCTCATGCGAGAGCTTATTGTGATATATTTTCTTGTTAAATTTTGACCGTTTTTGTACAAATGAGGACATTTTGTCCGTGTCGCTTGGCCCTTGTAAACGTGTCTGTAGTGTCGGTTCCGAAGAGGCGTACGTGTTGATCCTGGGAGGATGTAGAGATGCCACGGTCGTTTCCCGTAACACGCCACATCCATTATTTTGAAACCGATCAAACGATAAAGATCTCCGGAATCCGATGGCAGGACCTTCCTGTGAATGTGCGGGAAAGAAAAACGACGAGGTGTTGAATTCTGCTGTTGGGGTTCAGAAGCCACTTTTGGCCTTTGTTGTTTCCATCCTTCAAGAGAACGTTATCGTGATGAGTAATCACGACGAGGATGAATGATTTTCAAACCTGTTTTTTTTTTTGTAAAATTGTGAGGGATAATTACTATTACTTTAAAATTGGAGAAAAGTATCATAAATTACTCTAAATGAATTTCTTACTCATCGCATAAGCTCTTTTTCCCGCTCAAATACATCGATCTTCGGCAAAAGGACGTTTCGTGACCATCAAGTAATTTTTATGTTTTGTTTACAAACTCAGCACATTCATTTTCACGCTTCCAGAGCGTTTCCTCGACACTAAAATTTCGTCCACCACAGCACTATACTCCTTAAGTCATAAATCTTGCACCTAGCAAACAATAACCCTCCAATTTACGCTCAGGGTCATGCATCATGCTCAGCTCCAAATGATTATTTTCGCCCATTCGAGCCAGGGCCGGGGCGAAATGTGTCTTGGCGGCAGGGGCTGGCCAGAACGGGGACGGCGTTTAAGGACCTGCCCCGGGAATAGTTGCAGACAGAAAGAAATAAATTTTCCTGTGGGTGGTTTATGGCTGGTCATAAATTCAAATTACACGTCACCTTTGCCATTATGCCTTGTGGCCCCGGGAGCCGCCGTGCTTGGCCTATTCCAGACGCGATAAGCATTAGGTACTTCCACTCTGGCGGGGAGTTTTTTTTGTTTTTCGTTTAATGCAACGGTAATTTCTTAACAGGGACCATTGGCTATGCAACGCAGGACATGTTTTGCCAAAAGCAAATACATTACTTAAATGTTTTTTACTACAAATGAGTTCAAACCTGCTTTTAATAATTCATCTGCACGTCCTTAAAATGATCTTTACTGAAAAAAGTATATTTTTATTTGTTTTACAGAAAAAAAAATCGAATAATTGTGGATGAACAGGATACCCAAGTAAGATTTTTTTTTCCAAGAGTTCTACAAGAGCTCTTGAAGATAGCAACAGCATAGTAGTTTGGACCGCGGTAGGATAAAACTCTCTTCAAAACTTCTTCAGGAGTTTGGAAGAGTACTTGTTTTAATTGAAGTCTAGAAATCATTAACAAACTATTTTTATGTTAGCGCATCAGCACATAAGCATTCGATTATAGTTTTTTAAATGAACCTTTAAATAAGTAGCTCAGTAAGAAGCTAGCAAACATGATTATAACACAGGTCTTGCAAAATAATTGTTATACAAAGTGAGTATCGGCATATTGGATCGAAAAATACCCGAATCCTTAATCTGCCAAACAATCGAAAATTTCCCTTATACAATATGAGCTAAGACACGGTGGGTTTCGTAGAACAAACTTGAGATAAAAAAAACGGCAATTCTGATTTTTGGCTCTTTCCCTACTTTGTTCAGGTTGCATCGAAATGTTTCGTCGGGAGGTCTAGAGCAATTTGTTAAAGATTTTTTTTAAAATCAACGGGTTCATGTACATATCCATCAAATTTCTTACATATTTGACCTCCAATAAAATGTTTTCGATCCGAATTTACAAGATTTTTACCTTTCTTTGAAATTACCTCAAAATCAAAGCTGGAAGAACAAGGAAGACTTATTAAAAATATCTTCTATGAACAATTTGTTATGAAAATACAGCAATATTGCTCGGATAAAAATTTCAACATTAACAATGCTATTCCTTACCCAATAGGTTCCCAAAATTATTTTTTCGACTCGCTGTCATATTACACAATTGCATTTTAAAACATTTTCGAACCAATCGAATTGTAGAGAACAAGTATGCCCAATTTCGTAAAATAAATAGTGGCTTTCTTCTCAATTTCAGAATAGGTTTTCTTCCACACGGTGAACACCGCATGCTCAGATAATTATAATGATGATAATATTTATTTGTTAAAAAGATGAATTATATAAATTTTTGACGAAACTCATTGAGTTTTTTCCTAAGAATATTGAAAAAAATATCAATTGGCGGTATTCATAATGTTATATGGAATTAAATCCAGAAATTTTGGAGAAAGTCACTTTTCATTTTAGGAAATTGGGCATATCTCTGCTTATATTTAACCAAAACTAATTCTTTTTAAGGGAACTTATTTTGCTAAATGTTCTTCACAATGTGTTTGATTCAAAAATGTTTTTAAATGTAGCTTTTAAATGAAATACTCTAAGTTTAGCAATGTTTAATGGTCAAACTTGAATCTTGACAATATGTTGCCTTTTTTTCATGACAAATTTTACACCGAAAAGATTTTTGTGAAGTCGTCTTGGTTCTTGCATTTTTGAATATGTTAATTTCAAAGAAAGCTAGAAATCTGGTAAATTTGGATCGGAAACATTTTTTTGGAGGTCAAATATGTAAATCAGAGTACCTCAAGACATATTCATAAGAAATTTGATGGATATCACGCAAATCCATCGATTTTCAACGACTTTTCTTAAAATTCTTTAAAAAAAATCTTTAAAATATTTGCTCTGAATCCTTTGACGAAATACTTCGATGCACCCGAAAATTTTCGGGAAAGAGCCCTTCTTTCATGGTACCAAAACTTTCCCAATATTTTTATCTTAATGTTCTCGGAAAAATACTCGGTGAATAGTAAAAAAACACATTTCATCAATCTCCTTTCACGCAGAAAAATCGATCCACAAAACAATCTTCCACTTCCCTAATGCCCAATTCTGCGGGTCATCGATCAAATCAACATTCGGCATCTCACTGAATTAGTGCCAGGCCACATGTCACACGTATGCGCCTCGCAATCAAACTCAACTGCAAATCCTGCCGACAATAATAAATTGCGCTCGCTTGTCATCATAATTTTGCTCGCAGCGGATGTTTGCGTGCCCTCCGGATATGGCCCACTCCCGACAATCCGAATATTTATTCTAGACGTGAAACTAATGGCTGAAAAATTGAGGCAATTATTTGCGGATATAAACGGGTTTATGCGACGTCCGCAGTGCAACTTTGTTCCCCCTCTCTTTGCTTGGTTGCGATGATTGAAGTGATTTTTGGCTGCCAACAACGTGGCCCGGGATGATCTGCCCTAACCATGCTTGGCTGGTGGCCTAACTGGTAGGGGTTCGGCCTGCTGACGAGGGTCTCACTCAATCTGCGAGTAAACCACAAAATCCCCTGTAAAAATTCGAAATGAATCCGTAACAATTGTAACAATCGTCCAAAAGCAAACACAAATCTCAAACGAGCTGAAGGGTGCAAATGCAAAGAGAGACACCCTACCACCTCGCCGGAAAACCCCCTAAGGGATAAGTGAGTGAAATCAATTCAGCCGGAATATGAAAGCTTCTGCCAGCCTGGTCTAGCCTGTCACGGCCCAGACGGTGTGAGATTTTATTTGATTTTCAAATTTATGTCCTGCGTCATTAAGATAATTGGATTAAATAAATCATCAAATTCGTTCCCGATCGTTATGAGCAGCAGAGACTGAATTTTCCCATTTACCACCTTTACTAGATGCCATGTTTTATGAGTGGTAAGGGTATTTTTTTCTCCCTCTTCCTTACTGGTATCTCGAACTTCCTTTGCAGCCAGTTTCTGGACAACAGATGACACAATAGACTGCCCCTGAAAGGATAGGAAATTGTGCAAAAGGGTTGCGAAACTGATCCGTTGCGTGAAAAGAAAGTAATATTATAGGTTCTTATTTCGTGGCGGGCTTCAACTAAAAAAGCCATAAATATGAAATCCTTACCCGCACACAAACACTTTTTGAATTTAATCGCTAAAAATGATATATAGTTATTATCCTCCATTCGCCGCACCGCTCTGCCATAATGGTTTTATTTTAATTTATATTTTTACTCCAGTATCATGTTTTATGGCGTTAGTTTTTCCTCGAAATGCTGAAAAATCGTTTGCTGTTGCAATAAACGACAGATTTTTTACCCATGCACTGTGAAATAAAATATTTATTACGATGATAAATAGATAAACCTTATGGAAAAAAAAGTCCCCGGAATGGGAAACTGCACCGCGCCCCTTTTTTCCCTCCCTTCTGGTTTGCACAGGCTGTGAAAATTTACAATCTCTGGAATACGATACACGCCAGGCAGGCAGAAAGCACCCTCACAGTGTCCTGTCTGAGGAGGAGGGTGTGGTGGTAGAGGACCATCACAACAACACGTTGTTGGTGACTGTCACTTTTTGCACTTCCGCCGTAATACTCCTCGTGTGTGTGTGTGTGTGTGTGTAAGTGGTGCTACACGGGACGGGATTGAAATTCATTTTGATTCATACCTCTGCAGATACGTGTGGAATGGTCTGTCCTGCCTATACCACCATAAAGCTAGGGGAGATATGTCTACAGTTAAATGACAATAATACATTATCTGGGCTAGTATACCACACATTTAAAAAAACATTGTAATATTTACATCTGGGAATTATGACAGATTTTTTGTCAGGAAAAATGTTGAATTTTACCTCTGGTAATATT
Source organism: Culex pipiens pallens (assembly GCF_016801865.2). Classification (NCBI taxonomy): domain Eukaryota; kingdom Metazoa; phylum Arthropoda; class Insecta; order Diptera; family Culicidae; genus Culex; species Culex pipiens. The sequence goes on from NC_068938.1 coordinate 115,565,985, forward strand.
GAACTTTACTTCATATCCAGCTTACTCAACTCACGCCCCAACCCGCACGGCTTACTCAATGCTTTTAAAACTGGACGATTTACGCTTATGTAGCTTATTGCATGCAATTTTTGCTTGTATGCAATAGCGTCGAACCGCCCTAGTTCTCCATACAAACTTTAGAGAAAAACCATTCGGCCATGTCTGAACATTTAAAAAAAAATCAAAATGCACGTGGGTAATTCTCCACCAACTCACACAGCAGTTGTTCAGACCAACAAAATGTGTACATCCATTTCTAAATTTAAAACCATTAAATGCTCTAAACACTGCTGTCCCTGCTGCTCCCCTCCGTCACGAGATATCCAAAAACGGAATTCGAATTCGTGATCAGGGACAAAAGTTACCCTTTAAAACAAAGTATCACGCAAATTGGCGGAGAATTACCCTATTTTAAAATAACACAATTTTGCGTTAAATTTATGTAATGTAGAGTATCGAGAAATTGCCATTAAAATTCCAATGTTTTGTAATTGCCATGCGCGAATTTGTCCCACCCGAGAATCAATCGGACCGCTCCCTGGATTCACAATCCAGAGGTCGCCGGTTTGAATCCCGCGGCGGGTGCTCAAAATTTATAAGTGTAAGTATGGGTATTTGGCGCCGTCGCTCCGTGCCATACTCTCATACACTTAAAAGCCAAGGGCGGCGAAGTCCTTGTCTTGTAGATAAAAGAAAGAAAATAGTGGCCGACAGCTATAAAGTCAAATTCGTTTTTATGACGCGAAATTTAAATTTTTTTAACCGTGAAAAATCAGTAGCCCTAAACATAGGGACCCCCCCTGGAATATTTCAGTCAAATATAAAAATTGAAATAAAATCCATTTCCGATTTTTGTGGAGATTTGCTCTACAATAAAAGTTCAAACGATAACGTCGTCGCTAACGTCGCTTCTTCATAATTCTGTAACTGGAGCATCAGTTTGAGTTGACAACTTCCCCGGATAAAATTTTACGTTGAATAAAATTGAAAACAAAAACCTCACTACCGATACATAGTGTCATCGGCCGCTCTCCCCTACAAGGCCATTGCCACCACCTCCGCCGCACCGCGAGGCCAGGGAGAGCAGGCTGGAGAATATGGTGCAAACGCGACTAAGCGGCAGGAACAACAGGCCATAATTCACACTGGTTTCTGCCACACTTCTGGCAGGCAGTGAGAAACCGACCTAACATGCCGTTAGTTTTGACAGTTAGGATATTTTTTGATAAATGATGTTTGTTATTTATTTGTTTATTTATCCATTTACATTCTTTTTTTTTCTCGCACTCCTGATGGGCCCCTCTTCTTTCGCTTTCGACGCTTCGGGCATGGACATGATGGACGTTCGACGAGAGTGTAAATGAGATTTTGGCCGGCTCTTTCACTCCAGTCACGATGACCAGGTCCAACATTTGTACTAATGCGTGCCCAGGACTGATTCCAGTAATTAATCATCGTGAAGGCATGACTTATGTAGTGATGTGGGCTTGTTTTTCCATCGTTATCGATCCGATGTCAGCGTCGTCGTCGTCGTTTGTTTAGCTGCTACCGCGGTCGTGAAATGGGTGTTGTGTAGATATATGTGGCTAATCGCTGATGATTTAGTCGCCATTCACTTTCTTGTCAGCTCGACGAAATTTATGATTTATCACGGGCTCATAAATCACTTTTTGATGTGTGTGTCATGGTAGGAAAGGTGGTGCGGGCGCGATATTTTCTCTTGTAAAAGTTTTTATCCAAAAATGAAAGTAGATCAACTTTTGCGGTACGCTTCACATAAAAGTTTTAAGTGTGATTTATAAACTGTATGTATTAGATCAAAGAGTTTGTAAATATTCAGAAGTCCAAAACAAATGTGAGAAGACAGAAGAATCAATTTAAGTTAAAAAAAAAGATTGTTTTTTTCATGTTCGCTTGGTATTAAATCCACTGACGGTACCAGCGGGGACCTGAAGGGCACGTTCCCCACCAAGCTATTGTCTTCCATATGTTTATTAAACATTTAGAAAATCAAACTCTAGATTTGTCCGGGAATCTTTTACAACCGCCGTAATCAAAAATTTTCTCATGCGTGTGCTCCCCTTCTATCGGAGCCTGGTACCGCCAGTGATTAAATTTTATCTATATATTTGGTTCAATTTTATTTATATACAAGTTCAATTACCGTAAACCGGGGTGACTTTGATAGGATTTCAATTTGTTTTTAGAATATTTTCCAACAGGTAAGGTTTTTCTCAGGATTATTATTTTTAAAACATGTACTGGGGTAGGCCACACAAAGTCCATGCACTATTTTGGAAAAAAAAAGTTTTTTTTAATAGTGTTTAGAAAAATAGTTACGTTAAAAATTCTTAGTTTTAATTCCGGGGTGACTTTGATAGTCATAGTTTTTCTTGTTAAAATCATATTTAAGATGTTCAAACTTTATTTGTACGTTAAATGTACCATCACTAAAATAGCTGATATAGTTTGTAAGAAAAAAAATAAATGTTTACATTTAGTTAACTAAGTTTATAAGCTTTTTTACAAAATACATATTAATTTTTAGGTAAAATTGTTTAAAAGTCGGAATTTTGCCTGAAATTTGTTAAAAATAGATTTGTTTATAAAATTATCGATTTATATTGCATTTTATACTGAATTCGAAGCACGAATCACAAGTTTTCACACTTTACAGGAAAATTGTTCAACTGAAATTGCCTATAAATTTGGAGATTTTTTTTAATTGTGTTTCAAAAACACATATTATTTATTATTTACAAACTTATTTAATCTTCTCCTAGTGGAAAATTGTCCAAAGAATCCGAAAATGCATTCCGTTTTCCGGTTAAAAATCATGTTCATTGAGAAAACCATGACACTTTGAGAAGTTTAAAATAATGACTTCCATCAACATTTTCTTAACTATAGTTAACTAACTTTATAAACTTTTCAAAAATTTATGAGGTACTTTAAATTATTGAGGTACTTTGAACACTTCTCTACCACGGTCAGTATGTTTCTGAACCATTCCTTACGTATTTTAATTGTACTCTTCATTTTGCGGAAAAATCGCAAACCTATCAAAGTCACCCCGGCTATCAAAGTCACCCCGTTTTACGGTATAGAAAAACTTTTGAACAGCTGTTTAAATTCAAGTGGTGGCGAAGGGAGTCGAAACTTTACAGCTCAGAGCGCAATTTATTCGAAACTTCATTGAAATCATAAAATTTATAAAATATATTTCAATTATGTGCAAATCGGATTTTAATGCGGTTTTTGATGCGACATTCTCACACTTTGAACAAAAAAAAAAAACAACTTAGAAGGAAACTGACTAGATGCACCAAAATTTACCGCCACTCTTGCCGGCTAGGCCAGCACCTCTAACGAGGGTAAGGCAGAACACATTCTACAAAAAGACCATTATTTACTACCCACCAATCATCTTACCGCAATAAAAAAGCAAGCAGAAAAGCCCAGAATCGAGAGCACGAGGAGTGTTGTATGGGGAAAATTATAGTTTATTGCCGCTTTTTTCGAAGAGGGAGTTTTTATTACACTAAATGGCACAGGAAATGTTAAAGATTTTGATTTATGGTGCTAATAAATCCAGCCGTTTTCCTCCCCTGACTTGTGACTTTAGGGCTGGGTAACGCTTGAGAGAATGAAAACTGTAGCGGTTTGGTGGCGAAAACGAAAGACGAAAAAACTGGTGCTAGTCCCATTATAGGGTCAAGTCCTTTACCGTTGATGGTTTCTTTCAGTGATTTATTGCACACATCGGTGGTAATTGGACACTGACTAGATGTTTGGCGTACAGTTGTTGAGTGATTAACAGACTGGTTACAAATTGGTGATCATTGTTAATTTTTTTGTAAAATTCTATAAACAATATTCTACACTAAACAAAATAAATACTGAGATTCTCAAATGTTGATTCGGATTGTTGAGATTGCGTAGAAATTCTTCCATTAATTTGTTTGTTTATTTTTCAAGCTCATTGACATTGGCATTGGTTGAGGTCGATAAGGATGCAAAAACAAACTGGTAGAAATAATAGAATGTCATGGTTTGAAAACAAAAATAAATGTAAAATTCATTCACGATTACAGTTGTCTAGCAATAATTAGGTAGTTTGTTTTTTCAGAGTTGATGAAAATACTCTGATATTTTAAAATTCGAAATTTAAAAAAACGTAAACTTTGAAAATGGCTAAACTGAGTTAACAACTCCGAAAAAAACAAGAACATCAAGGATAACAATCTCGTACTCACCACTCAGAACCAACGTAATGTGGTGACGGACAGGAAGTGAAAAACAAATCACAAGAGGAGCAGTTGTATGAGTGAACCAACCCCCTCCCCCCTACCCCCCCACCTCCTCAATGTACTCAGATGGAAAAACCTGTGTTTGTTCGTCCCTGTGAACATGAAACATAACCGAAAGATATCGTCCTTTCAGCGTGGCAAAAGCATGTAAGATGAATGAGCTTCCACTTGCCCGATACTTTGGAGCAGTTCTTAGGAAAACCGCATTTGTTTCACCATATTATTATATTCGGACCGAATTTAGTCATTCTGCACCATTGTTTGGTTCCTTGTAACTTTATTATTTCCTTACAACATTTTTAAATTAAAATTATATTTGGTTGCATTTCAATTACTCTATAAATTTAATAAGTCAGATCAAATTTATTTTCCAACTATCAGTTTTTATCAAGTTAATTTTTTGAAACTTTCAAAATTTGTTTTCATTGTTAAAATATGCCCTAATAAAAATTTTGTAAAAAAATAAATGATACATTTAATAAAATATGTCTTAAAACGGACTTGGACACGCTGATTTTTTTTTTTGCAAATATCTGGAGAATCACTCGCCCAGCTTTGTCAGCGGGTTCAGCATCCTGGGGGAAAAGGTACTCTGGCAGAAGGCAAGTGGGGCATGACGGCGTGCAAAACAGCAGAGTATTTGTGTATCACTTTATGAATGATTTATTGTATCCTGTCTAACCCTCGTCCTTTCGACAGACTCACTGATTCATCGCGTCGTTTGTTTTGCGTGATGCTTTTCTGGTTGTTGGTGGTAGAAAAAAACACACAGTCAACCTCTCCCCCCAACACTTGGCCACTTTTGGGGCACAGGACGTCGGCACTTTGCAAAGTCACACAACAACAACAAACGAGCAAGCGTCCTTGGTGGGTGAAAGCTTAAACTTAGGCACAGTGAGACTTCGTTTTGGTCGGATTTCCAGTAGTCAAATGCAAAAAAGAACATTTCCACACCAGGAGGTTCGTGAAAGTGTTTTTATTTTTTTGCAGGTGATGACAGGATACATGACATAGCTTATTTAACCAAATATTCGAGGGGTTTCCGAAAGTGGGTTCTGGGAAATTAGTCGGCATGAATATGGCTTTGAAGTCAGCATTGGCACTAACGATGAAAAGTGCATTGTCACACCAGCGAGATAGCGAAATATTTCAGTTTATGCTGAACCAGTGTTAATCTCAGAAAGACTTAAACATACAAAAATGTTAGGTATAAATTTGCCGACAAAAGAAATATAATCTTGAAAAAGATTCAACATATTTCGAAGGCAGCCACTATAAAAATTAAAGTGAAATATCCCGCTCACGACGAATGGTTATAAATCTTGACAGATTTATTCGTTGTTTTTGTTTGGGCTGCTAACTCTCCACGAAGCCGACCAAACGTTTGTCGATTGATTCATGATTTGATGTCTGGTAGGCATGCAATAAATTTTGAGCAAAAGCCATCCTAAATACGAAAACCAAACAATCCTTTTGTTCCTCTAACTAAGATCAAAGCAGTGATTCCGCCTTGGTGCTTGGAAACAAGAAATAAATTCTTGGAAGGGAGATAAAAACTCGGCGCAGATTCTAACAGTTCTAACGGTACAACACAGACAAAAAGACAAAATATACAGCATCTTAAATTTAGAAAATGCTTCTTAAAAAACGTTACTTAATCCACCTTTAGGTGGTTGGTGCCTTCCTCATATTCATATAGTCAATACATTCAGTAAAGATAGCAACATTCCCCCTCAACATGTTTAACAAATCAACTTTATTACTCATTTCTTTTGATAGGGTTCACAGACCTTCAATATTTCTGGCTCATCGGCAAGGTCTGATAAAAAAACCTATCCAACGATAGTTCACATGGAAAATTCAGACAATATTTCTATCACAATATCTGAAATTCGGTCTCCAAAAAGTGTATAAATAACACTTAAGTGCTAATAACTTTTGATAGAATTGTCAGATCCTCGATGTTTTAGGCTCATTTGGAAGGTCTTTTGATTATCTTACTAATGTTGGGTTGCATGATGGACCCGGACATCATTTTTATTGAAATATCTGAGATCCGGCCTATAAAGAGTGTATAATAGAGTGTAACAAAAATGACTTTTTGGCGGGCATTCAGGGGTTTGTTCCGGTGGGCATACTGAGCCCAAATCCCAAATATGAGCTTGATTGGACGTAACAGGAGCTGGCGCTCCGCCCTTCAATTTTAAATGGGATTTAACCCGTAAAAAAAGATTTTTTCAAAAATGACAATTTTTGAGGCATTTTGGCCACTGAAGCGTTTACCAAAAACATCACTGGCGTGTAGGCCAGATCCTTGCGCATCTTTTGGTATATATAACATTGAAGTTTGGAGCACCCTGGAGCTCGGTACAGACCTTCAAAGTTTAGCATTTTTTTCGAAAAATCGGTCCCAGCAAAATCAAATGGCGTCTCGGGCGTCGCGAGACGCGACGCATATCTTTTTTGCCGGGGCCGGTTTTTCGAAAAAATGCCAAACTTTGAAGGTCTGTACCGAGCGCCAGGGTGCTCCAAACTTCAATGATATATGTACCAAAAGATGCGCAAGGATCTGGCCTACACGCCAGTGATGTTTTTGGTAAACGCTTCAGTGGCCAAAATGCCTCGAAAATTGACATTTTTGAAAAAACATTTTTTTACGGGTTAAATCCCCTTTAAAATTGAAGGGCGGAGCGCCAGCTCCTGTTACGTCCAATCAAGCTCATATTTGGGATTTGGGCTCAGTATGCCCACCGGAACAAACCCCTGAATGCCCGCCAAAAAGTCATTTTTGTTACATCCTAATAAATAACACTTAAGTGCTAATAACTTTTGATAGGGTTGTCAGATCCTCGATGTTTTATACTCATTGGAAAGGTCTTTTCAATACCTTTCTAAAAATGTATAACATGATAGGTTTTCTTGTAAAAACCACCCTTTTTACAATCTTCCGGACGCCAAAATGTTTTTTTTAGCAAAACTTTCGAAGTACTTTACTAAACTTGCTGATTTTGAATAGAGACCTATGGGACCCCAAGACGGATCGAATGAGACTAATACAGTCAAAATCCGTTTATCCAGTCCGGAGATAATCGAGTGACAATTTTTTGTCTACCCACCTACACACATCCACACAGACATTTGCTCAGAACATGATTCTGAGTCGATATGTATACGTGAAGGTGGGTCAAATTAAGAAGTTAATTTTGCGAGTGATTTTATAGCCTTTCCTCAGTAAGGTGAGGAAGGCAAAAAGCTTTGAAATCAGCTCAATGTTTTTTAATTATGTTATTATTTGCTATAATTTCAGGAATATATTTGCCACAATGCAATTTTTTATGTTTATGCTGTTATTATGATGAATGTGTAGCAAAACAGAACACAAACTTTAAATTCTTTATTATAGAGTTTTAAAACCAGTGCTAGTTCAACTCAAAATAGAGTAAAATAATTATTCGAGGAAACCAAAAGGAAACCCCCATCACCAGAAACCACTAGAATAGAACCTAAAAATGTAGTTCATCCAGCAGGACAGAAAAAAAAATCCACAACAAAGAAGCAAAGATGTCACAAAATGTCAACGTGACAACACAAACCAGGATGAATGATGATGAGGAGCAAAAAAATATCCCATTTACACGAAATGCATGCGACCAAGTCGGGTCGAGTCATGAGAGGCAGATTCCACGACGTGATAATTGAAATTGTGATACATGGCAGAATGATGTTGATGGGCATCACGACAGGCAAAAACGGGGTGCCAAGCGGAGTGTGGGCATTGAAGGTCGGATGTACACGTAGCTACGTACATGTAGGTATGTTGGTTCACAGCATAAACAACTTGACAGCCAGTAAAATGAAAACTCACCGGCGGTGTTCTATCTCTCTCTCTCTCTCACTCTGTCTTTCTCTTCTATCCCAGCGCGCTGCGTCTCGTATTGTCGGTCTTTTCTGTTATGCTGTCTAGATAAATAGCAAGCAAACGAACACATGTCATGCCAAACATCGCGCGTGACTTGACATGCCTGACGACAGTGACATGCTGCGAGAGACTTTCAACCACGCACCAGCAAAACCAGTGACAAAAGTACAAACATAAAAGCAGGGCTGGTTTAAAAAAAATTACTGAAGGATTTTTCCAAGAAAAACATTTTTTATTTGTAAACTACAACGCTTCTCCACGTTGTATGCTCAATGGAGACTCATGGTCATTCACATTTATTTGAAAATTCAAATTGAAATACATACTTCTATATTATGAATTTGCATTATATTTGTAATTAGCTTATTTTATTATTTTAGCTTGAACATTATAAATCAATCCAATGTGGGGTTCTTTGTGCCAATAGGTCATATTTCAGCCCGTCAGACACAACACACCTCGTTATGTAGGAACGACGACGGTCACAAGAATGAGAACCTCTAAAAAGCCAAACCCCCAGAATGGATCGTGTACATTATAAACGAAATTAACATGACATATTGCTATTTTTTACGTGTCGCTTTCTGTTGCAAAAACTGTCACTTAATATAAATGATACTCTACACTGCTGACATTTTCTCTCCTTTTTCCTATTCTCTGGCCCTGGCGTGGTGACAACTTTCTCCTCCCGCTGACACCTCCGACACATGCTCGACGGTGATGTGGTGCTGGGCTGGTGGTGGCGCAAACCACTCCGACCGACCGACAAGCGTAACGCCCGGTCGACCGGTTGACATGCGACAGCGAGACCCCTCCCCCCCTTTCCACGGACTCGTTGATACAAACAGAAAGGAGGGAAAATTGACGAAACAAACACGTGCGCTTAGGTGGACAGTTGATTGTTGTGATTTGGCCAACAATATACTTAAATACATTTTGATCTGAGTGAAAATGTCAGCTTAATATCAAACGTAAATTTGAATTAAATGCCAGTCCAATTAGGAAAGAACCTTAACTGAATGTTATGGCTCATGTATAAACTATCGTAATTTTTATTGGGCCTTTTTTCCCTCCCTGAGTTAATACATCAATTCACATGACGCCGTGCCTCCCGATCAACGATGATATGGGACTTTTTTGATTAAACAAAACAATTTGCAACACAATCGCACTTAACAAAACCAAGACAACCAGGATGAATCATGAACAAAAATTCGAATTTGACTAAAATGGGTTCACAGGTGGCAGTGCGTGGCCGAATGGATACGCTGTCCGCTTTGTAAGCGGATGATTCTGGGTTCGATTCCCATCTGCTCCAACCTTCCATCGGATGAGGAAGTAAAATGTCGGTCCCGGCCTTGGTTGTTAGGCCGTTAAGTCATTCCAGGTGTAGGAGTCGTCTCCATGCCATAAGTACAAACAACACACCAAACCAAGCCTACTCCGGTGGAATCGCTGGCGGCGGTTGGACTCGCAATCCAAAGGTCGTCAGTTCAAACACTGGGGTGGAAGGTTCCTTGGAGTAGAAAGAGGTTTGGGTGCTCTCCCCATTCAAGGACTCCTAGGTTCGAGCAGAAACTTGCAATAGAGACCACAAAAGACCCGGGGTTCGTTAATGTGGATGTTTCTTTTTTTTTCAAATGGGTTCACAAAACTCTTGAAATAAGTAGGACTAAATTCTAAACTTGTCAAAATATAAAATTTACAAATTACTACATTATGTGCATCCCATACATTACATACAATACAAAAAAAGTAAAATCAAGAAGAGACAATACTAAACACAAAAATTACAAACTAATACAAAATTAACTTCACGGTCCCTCAACATGACACATCTGATATGAACTAGATGTTAAAAGCTGTTACACTTTACACATCTTGACTTTTTTTTGATAAGGTCCTATAAACAAATGTAAACATTGAGTGTATCCCTTTCACACCTTATGTCAAAGTCCATCGGAGTAAGCGGGATACACTCAATGTTTACATTTGTTTATAGGACCTTATCAAAAAAAAAAGTCAAGACATGTCTTCAATGGAGCCACTTCCTCCCTCGCTTCCGAAACCCACAAGCACCCATTTTCCCGACAATGAAAACAATCGAGACCAGCAAAGGGCAATCATCACTTAACCCGCTGGCCTCACTCGCCTGTGCGAAAATGTATTATTCTCACCAACCGAGCTAACCAACTAGCCCTCAAACCCGAGCCCCCTCCCCCAAGACAGCGCGCGTGGTGTGGCGTTCGTTTGTTATTGTGGTGTGAGCAAAACGAGGTGTAAAACCGCCGCCACCACCAGCCAACAACTACAAAGAGTCCTACGTCGGCAGGGCAGCTCAGCGACTCCAAGCGGCCATAATAAATTTGACGTCACATACATCAACACGTTGCAATCATGGCGCGTACCGTAAAAGCGCATGTTCCAATCGAAATTTACCAGCTGTGAAATGATCCACTTATGCTCGCTCTCCCTCTCTGAGGCTCTCTCGTGGAGGAATTTCATCAGCGTGTGTGTGGATTGTAAACACCACAAGTCTCGGACGCCATGTGCTCCTCGGTGCAACACTGCTCCATCGGAACGCTCCAACGCAAACACCAACACATCCGAAACAGATGAAAGGGGGGAGGCAGACCGGTTCCAGCTCCAGTTCCAGCGAGCGCTCTGTTTACGTTTTGAAGCCCCCCACTCTGCAAGGAGCTGTAGTAGCACTTAACATTTTGGCAGGGGTGCCAGATGTGCTGATTTTGTGGTCATTGTACTTGAAAGTCTATCTTGTAATAATCTTTTTATAAAAGCTTTTACAGAGTTGTTTTACCAACTGTTTATGCTGTTCTGATTGAAGCACAAAGCAAAATTGTAAAAATTACATTTAAAATGATTAGGTTCGAACTTTTGCCATCAAATGTATCAAGGAGCAGGCATCCCTGTCGTGTTTAGAGCGCTCGTGTTGCTCGCTCTCCACACTGCTCTCTCGCTCAGCCATACTCTTTCTCACGCACACGGCGAGGACGACTTGCTCTGCTGTTGCCAATGCAGTGGGAGAGCTGAGAGCAAGAGAGAATGTTTCGCACAGTTGGTTGGCGCGAGCGGAAAAAACTAGTAGTCGCATGTTTTTGTTAGTCGCTGTCAGTTATTGTGCGGGGATCGTTTAAGGGGCGCACAAATGTTATTAATCACCCTGCTGAGTAGCACCGGTTCTTCCTAGGTCTTCGTCGGTTCGTGGTGCTGCTCTGCGAGTCCGGCTCATTTCGTTGAACCCGTTTCGCCCGACGAGTCACAACACACAGTTCTGCCCGTGACCGACCACGCTGTGCAGTCCACGTGGAACGCCGCGCGCGCGGACTCTACTCCCCAATGGACACACGATGGACAATGAAACCTAATGATGCTGAATGGTCATTGTCTCTTGAACGAGAGTGCTGCCAGTGATGCCAATGTGTGTAACGACGACGACGACGTGGACTCTCACGGGTTCGTTTATTGAAAATATGTGCGACCGCGAGCACCCGAGGAGCAATTGCCGCTGATATGAGATGATTGTTTTTATTGTCATCAACAATTGGCAGTTTATGGCTACATTGCTGTGGCACTGCTCCGGACTCACAACTGGAACGGATCCAACAACGTTGCGGTAGTGTAAAGCAGTAACATAAATTACGAACGTTTACTATCATGCCGCAATAAAACGTATAAAATACAGCAGCTAAATTGCTCAACGGAAAAACCTAGACGAAAAAATTACGGATTAATTTACATAACTTCAACTAAATGTGGATTTATTGCATCTAAATGGATATAAATCTAGCTCAGGGGATTATAATTCAGTGATTTATGTAGTTTTTATTCTGTGTTTCGCTTTGTTTTCGGCTGCCTCACACTCACCTACTTGCTGGATACAATGAGAAAAAATGAGATCCAGCGGAAAATATTGCTCTCCGCAGTGTGAATGAAATTATGGCCGTGATTACCGCCGCTGCCACTGCTGCTACGGATAAATTTATGTATTTTCCTTCGGGCTACAGTGCGCAGTGATTTTATGTTTGTGCTACATATCAAAGTGTTGTTGTGCTGTGTGTGAAAAATACGGTGCGATGCCAATTTATTGCGCGCGCCATCATCATCATCCTCCACCCTATGAGCCTGTGTCTGCAATCACATGTCAGGCTGTGTGAAGTGAAAGCAAAAGTGACAACAAACAAATAACAAGCGAGGAAATCAGATTTATTACGGCACGCTGATTTACGGGAATTACTTCAACTTTACACAGTGTGCGCAGTGAGCTCGTGGTGTCGTCCCTGTGATAAGCGCATTAATCACCTGAAAGCAGCAAGCGAGTGAGAAAGTTCTCACGAATCTGTACGAGCTGAGATAATCAGGACCAGGAGGACCACATCGCAGATCCAGGTGCTGATAACGGCCGATACAATGTTGACGTCCAGCAATCAGTACATTCGACCGGAATACTTGTCTCCGTTGCCGAACACGGTGAGTTCATTTGAAACTGGTTTGAGATCTGTTTCGATTGTATCGCTATTAATGCTTGTACCACTAAGACGACATCCTCCAAAAAGGAGAGTAGGGTCTATTCTGGCAAAAAGCGGGCCTATGTGGCTTCGTAAACACGCAGTCTATCCTGCTCACGTTAGTGAATGTTAACCCTCTAACGCCCATGGTTGCACCAGAGCACCACTAATGTTTCACTTCAAATTACAATTTCTCGAAAACTAATGAATGAAATGATCTCAATCTTCCTGCACAGTGTTCTTTAAGATGTTTACTGCCTCCAATTCAAATTCCATCCAATTTGGTCAATTCTGTAGAAAATGGCAAGGAAAACCGTAAAAAATCTCGATTTTGCTCTGGGTGGGAAGGGGTTAACAGAGCATGCACTCAAGTTTTGGCTCAGAAACATTCTTTAAAGTAATTCAATTATAATTATTGATGTTCCTGTAAGAATTTTATTTTTTTCTAAATAACGAAGCATGATAATTTTGTAATAATAATGCAATCGACCTCTCCACGTGTTCACCGTTTGGTATGTGGCGTCGTGGTTTTCACTTAGCCGTCATAGCATACTAAGGACAATGCGATGCTTTTGAAGGGTGAATCGTTGATTCTGGAGATACCGGACGTCGATCCAATGCACACCTTGGGAACACAATGGATAACCCTAATTCCTTCTGGAATGTGTTCACTACACACCTGTCGTTATTCCGAGTGAATCTATGTTGTCTCCAGACTTGTAGGATCGATTGAACGAAATCCAAAAAATCCCATGATAAATTTCATGTAAACTTTAAACCGCTGGAGACTCATCCCTACGGGTATCCTCTACAAGGGGAACCTCGGTTTGCCGTAATCTGAGAACTTTTTTGTTTAGTTGAAACACCCTAATATATAATGAGCAGGATAGAATGAATTTTTACAAACCGACATTGGCCCATTTCCATTGTTTTGCTTGAATTAATAAGAGGCGAAATGTTACTCTCTGGGTTTTAATAGAGCTTGTGACATAGACCAACTTATCATCAAAATGATCGTGCACACTTGTGACACGTCATACATGTTGTTGGGAAATGTGGAAAATTTTTCTTGTTTTTCACAAATGTATCAACATAACTACATTTTCTAAAGGCAATGCAATAGTTTTGTTTTTGAAAATATACTGATTTAGTCGGTTAAACTATTGATTTAAGCCTATTTTAGATGGTATGTGAATTCTGTGCACACTTGTGACACGTAGTACAATTTTACTTTCAAAACACACTTGTGACACGTGCTTTTCAGATTTTTGTTTACATAATTTACTGTATCTTTTAACCGGTGAAAAGAAATTAGTTGAAACTTGGAGCGTTTGTTTAGCGATAGTATACTAACCGATTGCTTCATAAAGTTTGACTCCATCGTTCATAGTTTTGAAAATCAAACTTTAAAACTCGATTTTCTCGAATAGTACTAAATGGTCGTTGTCACAAGATTGCACACAACAGACGAATATGTAAATGTTTATGTACAACGGTAAAAACACGATTAAAACCCATTTCTGATCACTATTTTTCATTTAAATGCAAAAAAAAATTACAAGAAATTTTTTTTTCGATAGATCAACTATGGTCTTCTTGGAACGAACTGTCAAGTAGGACCTTTTCTGTCAAAAAGGGCCGCGAAGTTAGTTTTTAAAAATTAATTTAAAAATCCATTTTAAATCCATCCTTTGTGGTCGTACAAAGGGTCATTGTTCTCAGAAAAATTAGCTTCATCGTTGTGAACAATTATATGACAAATTTAAGCTTCATTTTAGAACACAATTGCCAATTGCCTAATAATCTGTCAATTTAAAAAAAAGTTTTTTTTCAGGTTTAAATCTCATTTAAAATTAGAATGATTTGTCATTTTTGTTACACTCTAATGATGGAAATAATTTCGTTCCGAGCACTTCTGATCTAAGGACATTCTATGGAAACCAAAATAGCATTCTATTAGGGCTTAACCTTACCGGTTTACGCCCAAGGTTTGAAAAGTTATTAAGGTGGATTTAAAGAGCAAGATTGTAGCTTTTTTTCAGTAAAGGGAAACAACGAAACACAGGAGACATAATAACATGCGCAAAGCGTAAACTCAACTCAACTCAAATCGAAGGAGCAGATTTGATAATTAATTGAAGGTTTAAAACAGAATCAAATTATTAATACATTTTATTTATCAAAGTTGAGCCAGCCTAGTACGTACAGAATATGTTTTAAAATTTCACCACACACAATCGGACATGAAGTCTAAAAGTTTCAACGTGAAAAAAATGTTATGGTCTTTTTAAATATATGAAGGAAAGAAAGCCATTTAAAGAGTTTGTTAGTTTTAAATTCTATTTAATTTTTTGTGACTGATGGAAATAGAGTTTAACCAAATATTAATTATGTAAAGATGACAGTATGAAAACATATGCAAATCTTACAAAAAAATATATAGCTTTTCCTTTAAAAATAACATTGTATTCATCTTGGTGTTCATGGAAGTCTAACTATGTTTAATTTTTTCGTTGCCAATGAAATGAGGAATGAATTCAAAATTATATCGGTAATTTCCATAATACAAAAATACTAAAATGTTTGTTATGAAAATCTGGGTACACCAGACTCTGACTCTGGTTGATGTGATCCGTAAAAAAAAAATGTATTAAAAATAACCTTAAAACAAACTGCAAAATTACTGCACCTAACATAACTGATATCAAAGCGTTTCCATCAATCAAAATGCCTTAAATGACACCTGAACGATAAGAAAGGCACGTTATATCAACAATAAGCTCTGTCCAACACGGCTGGGAACGGTGTCAAATCACTTCTTTTGTATATTACCTCAAACCCATCTTAAACTCTATTCTATTCATTACGCTCCCACATCCCCCCAAGAAATATCTACCACCGCCCTTACCGCACCCCCCCCCTCCTCCAACCTACCCAACCACACGTCCCCCCAAATGCCCTCTAATAACCACCCCCCACACAACTTATCCAAAAATCATCCCCCCCCTCCCATTCAACCCACTACATCTCCTCCCTACCATACATCACATCCTTTAATCTATCTTTTCCCATTTTTTCCCTTTTTATCTATCCCCTTCACACTATATCCCCTCACATCCCTCATACTACTTCTATCACACCATTTATCACACCCTCCCCACCCATACCCCCCCCCCCCCCCCCACCCCCAACAACCCCCCACCTCTCTCTTCCCCAACACCCCACCCACCCCCCCCCCCCACACTCCATAACCCCTCCCCTACTCCCCCCCCCTCCCCCCCCACCCACCCCACCCCCCCCCCCTCACCACCCCCTCCCCCCTCCCCCCCCTCCTCCCCCCCCCCCCACCTCCCCCACCCCCCCCACCACCCCCCACCCCCACCCCCCACCACCCCCCACTCCACACCACTCACCCCCCCCCCCCCCCCCCCCCCCCCCCCCCCCCCCCCCCCCCAACCCACCCCCCCCCCGAACCCCCGCCCCTCCTACCCCCCCCCCCCCCCCCCCCACACCCACTCCCCCCACCCCCACACTCCCCTCCCACACCCCCCCCCCCCCACCTCCCCAACTCACCTCCCACCCTCCCCCCCCCCCCAAACCTACAAACACCTATTACTAAAAATCCACCCCCGTCGCCTCGCAACACACTCATCACAAAATATTTACCCCTAAAAAAACAAAACCCATCTACCCCCCTCTCTACCCATGCGCCCCAAAACCACTACCTCCTCACCACTCCACACCTCAATCTCCCCCCTCGACCACAACACCTACACAAAATTTATAATTAGTCACTCTGCTCTTCCCCCTGCTCCTCTTCCCGGACATATCTAAAACAAGAACATTACTCCCTACATCTGCTCACCCCAAAGCTATTCAGAACAAATCCACCCCCCGACCAATCCC
This sequence comes from Culex pipiens pallens, assembly GCF_016801865.2. Classification (NCBI taxonomy): domain Eukaryota; kingdom Metazoa; phylum Arthropoda; class Insecta; order Diptera; family Culicidae; genus Culex; species Culex pipiens. The sequence goes on from NC_068938.1 coordinate 115,582,667, forward strand.
GTTATTGTTTTTTGTATCTTTTTGATGTGACTTACACTCTCGCTCCCACCACTGTGAAAGTCACAACCATTTCCCCCACTCACCATATCCTCTAACACACTCCCTTTAAGCCCCCCCACTTGCCCCTCACCAAAACTAATCGCGACCCTGTCACCACCCCTCCCTAGCGGGTCAACAAACCCTACCGCTTCGGAAACCTGCCCAACTTCATCCGGCTGTATCTCGGCGAAAACTCAACCGATTTGGATGATTCTTGTTGCATTCGATCCAGAAGAATGTCAAAAATCACCTCCAACAAGGTAGATTCAAAACAGATGCGTCTAACTAAAGTTATAATAAAAAAGGCATTTCCATTGAGACAGGCGGGAAAATGCTCATCGCGGGCACCGTTTTCGTCAGCAGGGTAAAATAAAACTTCTTATTTTCCTCATGCTTCAAAACTGAAAATGTGTATTTTCCTTTTAATAACATTTAACAGTTCACAAGATTACATTTACTCACAGATTTGGTGTCTTTACGCAGCTGACCTGTCCAGCTGCGCCCGTGCTCCCGCTTGCTCAGATTGTTTTGATTTCTTTATTCAATTCCAAGCGACAGCACGCCCGAGCATGGGTAAATAACAAGGGAAATGCAAAATAATACCATTCAATGGTATCAATACCAAATTTTGGTTTTCGCGAGCCCTTGAAAAAATGTCTAAAGTGTATGTTAATACCAATCTGTAGTATTATACCAAATTTTGGTATTATTTTGTTATAGGGCAAATTTTAAGAAAATGTCGAATTTTGACATACTGTTACTTACTTACATACTTAAAAACGCAAATCTACTCCAAATTAAAGCCAACTATTTTATTTTGGTCTAAAAAAGTCATTTAATGATCTTTATAAATTAGGGAATACCATACATTGGTATTGTAAAGGTATTTTAAATAAAAATATTTTAATATAAAGGTGATTCATAAAATAATCTAATTTAAATGATGTTTAACATTCTTAAAAGTATGCTGATACATTTGAAAATGATAAAAAAAAATAACATTTATATATTTAGACGATTATCTTTACGACAACAATAGGTTTAACGTGAAAAAAATAAAATTTTATAATGGATTTTACTTAAAATTGTGTGTCTTTTTCGTCATAATCAATAAACTTAAAAAAATAATGTCAATCTCTGTTAATTTGATAAAATAACTCTTTCAATACCAAAATGTTGGTATGCATGTGGTATTCGAACTTCGTTCTAAAATCCTTTTAATATTGGATTTGTGTTGAATCCTATTCAGCTAGAGTCATGCATCCTCGAATATCCCACGAAAAATGCCACGCTGCCTGGGCTATAGCCTTTCTCGTTCTGGTTTAATTTGTTTCTCTTTCTTTGAATTTCCTGATATTTTTGCCTGCAACTAAAACATGTTGATGCAGCCGCAGCTCATTTTCAACAAGCGTTGATAGCTCAGTTGGTAAACGGGTAGCTAAAATGGTGTCTGCACCTTACCTGTCATGAGTTCGATTCCAGTATTCCTCTAGTTTTCTTTACCTGATATTTTTTAGCTCTCCAAGCAAGACTTCGTTTTCCTGCCTGTTCGAAGGATTTAAATATAGCATCAAAATTCTACCCATTTCTCATTACAATCCCATTAGCCAAATTTAATTCCATCTGTAATCCCATGGAAAATTCTCACTGTTTTTTTGTCCAATGAGATTTTTATTTACCCGGAAAGTTGTTTTTTGTCTGGTATTCATTTGCCCTTGGAATGGCACGTTTTGGTATTGCTTTGGTCTTCCCCATACAGTTTTTTGGTATGATTTCATGGTATTATACCATCTATTACTGGGCAACCAAGGGCACATTTTGGTACTTGTTATTATGCCAAGTAATACCAAAATATGGTATTCCCGTGTTATTTACCCCTGCTCGGGCGGGCACCAGTCAAACAATACACAAACACTGACACTGACGCAGAACAAGGGACTGCTTCGGACGCGCTCCGTCGCAACACAACTTTTTTCCCAAGGGTTGTATGAGCCGGTGAAAATGCATTTCCAACTTTTTTGACCCCGTTGGGACTACAAGTGTTAAATTTAAATTGGCGAAAGTTCATCTCATGTATAGACAAACAAACGCTGGAAGTTTTATCAAAATCGGAGCACCTCGATACGACCTGTTTCACATGGGTGAAAAACTCGCTCTTAATCCAACCAATTTCAAAAATGTTTGCAAAAATGAAAACGAAATACTTTTTAAAACTAATTATGTCTCAACTAAAATATATGTTTGATTATGGTTTTGTTTTGTACAAATCCGCAAAATTTTCTATAAATCAACATATTTGTACCTAAACACTTGGACCAAGTCTCCCCACTCTCCCCTACAGTTTCTGATCAACAATGTGATTATAAAAATAAGATTCGAATCTTCGTAATAAGCTATCGAGCTTAACATTTACTCACATTTGAATTATGTCTAACTTCCTCCTAACGGCCACTCAAACAACCTCTCATTCGGGAACTAAATGTTATTGACACAAATTAGCAGTGTCGTTGGCCGTTGTTGAACCTATCGTTTTCGTTCGTTCCACACCGGCCACCACCAATCCTGGCGGCAAAAGGAGATCAAATCTGGCCGCCCGCTAAATTATGACCCATTAGAAACGTCTTTATAGGCACTAAGAGGATTAAATAAATTTTATATTCATAATCAGCGCGCATATATACGACCCATAAATTGCTAGCTTTTCAATCGGAACGTTTGGATCGGTTGGAAAAGTAGAATACACACGGCGCTCAAGCAAAGCTATTCTCTCAATACATTAGGGGCTTACTCCTGTGCTGCAAAAGGAGCTCTTGCTCTTGCTTGCATTCAGATTCGCGTGTAATTAATGGCCTGAGCCGACTCAGTGTCTTTTCTGCTTATATTTTACTCCGGAGACTGTTGAGGCAACTGAGCTGAGGCTACGCTGCGATATACGATTAAGTCTTTGGCTTTGGGGCCGACGCGACTCGATGCGCGAGCGCGGATTAATTGACGTGTTGATGATGTCGGAGTCGAAGAATTAACGTCCAATCGAACACTAATCGCTGACAGTATTCGGTCACGAGCAATAAATCATGACATGGCGGGCTCTGTGCTGCTATGAGACATTGTGGGGTCGCCTCGCCGCACACACAGCTCGGGTACCACCTTGACTCCGTTTGTCGGGCCAATTAAGTCAGTTGACATTCAACGCCGCCGCGCCACTTAGAGCCGAGATCAGAAGCGCGAGAAGGGAGCGGCAGTTGTGCTGGCAGCGGCGCAATAATTCAATCATATTCCCTAGCAAACTCGGCGAGCCGACCCAACTTGGAGAGCTGCTCAAAATGTGAGAAACCGTTTCTCAATTGACTGTAAAAAGTGATGATATCTTTGTTTGGATTGTACGCGGCGACGACTTCACCGACGACGACGTTCATGCCGAAAGGAAGACATTCATTAAATGCTGAAAATGACACGAAACGTGCAATTTCGAGCCACGATCGGAGAAGCAACATACCATAAATAACGCAAATAAAATTAATAAATAAATAAATTCAACAAACGAGCCCCTCTGCTGCGGTCGGTACTTTTTTAGCGCTGGCCGCAACCAACAACGGACGGACGAGAGAAGGAAAGAGACCATGCCGAAAGAAACCCATGTTCCGACGGCCGCGCACCGCCCTGCGGCTCCAATCCCGTGTGCAATCATCAAGGTTGACTTTAAAAGAGACCATAAATTAGCAGATTACGGGGTAAAATATGTGAAAGCGTGTTTATAAATTATAATCACAATACCGGGGCTGGGGCACCAAAATGGACTCATGCGAAAGTTACGTACGCCCGAGGGGTCGACCGGCGATGATGGTGGCGTTTCGAGGAAAGCGAAATTAAGACCAAAGCGTACCGCCCTCCTTAACCTATTAAGAAGCGGTGAAGTTGGTATGCGTTGTGGATTAGTTCTTACAGGAATATGGCAGGGTTGGCAAGAGTCCTGTTGCCTCGATGGGGTTTGAAGGAAAAAAAACTTTTGCTACAGTTTACCCGAGCCTGAGGTGGAAATAACTGGAAATGTTTAAGTTTTGTTATTGTCAGAAGATCAGGACTTATCATTGAAATGCCCAGGTTAGCTGTTATAATAACACAAAATAATAACATAAATTTGTTTGTAAAATAACTCATTCTGTTATCAACAATTATTTCAAGAAAATCCGATAACAGAGAAAAAAAATGTTCCCGATAATTCAATTCGATATTGAACGAAATTGTTTTTTGCCATGGTAAATACATGATTTTAATATTGTTTACAAAATATTAGCCCATTGTAAATTTTTGCTTGGTTTCAATCAAATATTACATATTTTCAAATGTTTAATAAAATCAGCCAATTTAACTAAGACCACACAAAATTTCCTAGTGAGCAAATAATCAAAATAGCGATCTTGAAAAAATGTTTGAAAATACCCAAAGCTCTAGCAATGAAAAAAAAAATCGTTATGCACACTTAGAAAATTTTTGTTCAAATTCTTGGAAAAAGTTTTCATATAAAAACCACATTTCATGGCCAAAATAATGTCCTTGACAAAATTGGTCAAATTTTCCCCTTATAACTGGTCATAATAAGCTTAATGAAAAATATTTAAAAAATGGGTTAGGGCCATCATTTTGAGCAGATTGTTGATTTCCTTGGGGGTAATTATTTTAAAAATCAACTTTAAATTTTTTCACTTTTTATAAAAGTTTGGGTACAAAAATCGACTTTTTGTAAATAATATCCCAACTAAAATTTAGAATGTACAAATTCTAACCAACAAGAGTCCAAATTGTGATTTTGATTGAATGAAATATGAGATATGATGTGTCTTAGTAAAAAGTTATTATAAATAACATTTTTCGAAACATAATTCTATAAAACACGATTTACATTATAAAATGTTCAATTCAGCGATAAGCATTAAAAAAGTACAGATGTAAACAAATCTAAACAAATTTGACAGATTTATACGACAAAAATGCTTAACTCCAGTTTACAAAATTAAATTGCTAAATGACAAATAAGCAAATTTTCATAATCACAAAAGCTTTTTATTGAGATTACAAAATTATTTTCAGCACATGTTTTACCCATGGTCGAACAGAGAACATCGCTGATACCAAATCGAAAAAAAACATGATAGCACAAATAAATAGCCGATAAAATGCTCAAATTCTTGGTGAAAATAAATGCCACACCAAATTCACACATACAGTCATTATTAGCAAACTGTTCGGCGCTTTGCCTAGCGAAAACACTTTAAATTCGACTTAATTAATTTACACAGCTAATGAGCAAACACAACCATAAATCCATTTGGCTCAAATTCGTGCGCATCCGCTTTACGGCTCGCCGAGATTCCGTTTGTCGTTGTTGGGCTGGGGCGGCCAAGATGAAATGTTTGACGGTCAATAAATTTTGATTAATCTTCTGCGTCGCCGTCACCAGGACCGACCGCGAGCAGACAGGCTGGTAGTTTTGTTTTTCGCTGATGGCAGTTAATCTGGTGTATGTTCCTTTGAAAGCACTAATCTCAAATCTCGCCACGAGCATTCACTGAGCCGCGGCTTTGATGTTTGTGTGGCAATCCTGTCACGATGCCAGCAGCAGCAGCAGCAGCAGTTTGGGGATAAATAAAAGTCTAATCCTTCGCCATGCAGCAGTTAACACGTTCGCCTCACCACGCCACGGCCAGAGTTGAAACATTAGGCGAAGGTTTAATTCGCCGTTAAATTAAGTCATGTTGCTGTGAGTAATTTGAAACGCCCGCTTCTAACCGAAATTCCAACGATTCTGGGAGAAAGAAAATATAGAATGCCTTTCAACGGAAGCGTAACAAATGTCTTTCAAGCGCAATTTATCCGTAACAGTTAGCCGTAAATTATTTATGAGCTTTGTCGGTCAGATACAGTCCGTTGCAAAAAGTTGTCAAATATAAATTTTCTAGCATTACTTATTACCCTTTTCGACAAAACATCAAAGCCAACTGGCTTAGCAGGTATGCAGAAAAAAAAAACTTTATTGAACAGACTTCACGACGCTGACGATTGGGTCGTCGAGTTAATCGTGGTGCAAATTATTTATATTAGACATCAAAATGCGCGAGTGTTTTTGTGCTTAAAAAGACCTTCCCATAGCATCGTAGCTCGGAGGGCTCGACGTCGGGTTTATATGATCAAAGTCCTCCCCATAGCATCGTAGCTCGGGAGGCATCGAAAAGCCAATAGCTTATCCAACTAATAAGGAGAAAAGATGCATATCGTGAGCATGCATTCACGTGATGCTTGGATGAGATGCTGTGGATTCAACGGTCTCATGCGGTGTCGTCAGGAATGGAACTAAAAACTCCATGTCTGAAGAGTCTGCAAATTCAAGTATTGGACTAACATTCCTCCTTTTGTTGAATTGCATGCTTCTTGGGAAGGCCCCGATATTGACTAATTAAATAGGGATCTTCAGGGGCTAAACAGTGAACGGATGATTGGCTCCCACTGATCATTATTGTTTCATTGCTTTACTTCAGCTGAACTGTCAATAACGGAGTAGCAACTCATTTGGCAGTCAACCATGCTAATGCGCAGACTTCACGACCTCTGAAATGGAAAAAAATCCAAAACACTGATTTTCGTAATCGTAAATTTCAGAAAATTAAAACATTTCCATCTGTAAATTTGACTAACACCGAATTAAACGCTTAAATCTGCACTTAAAGTGCATTTAAACGAGATGCTGTTATGACGTTGAAATTTATCAGATACATACCAAATTCAGATACCGAATTCAAGTAAGTTGAAAATAAGAATATTTACAAACAAACACAAACCGTTTATGTTGCGTTCGATGAATGGTTGCATTGAGTTTAAGCGCTCAAGCTGCAAAAAGTTTCAGGAGTACTAAAAGAGCTCTTCAAGATACCTACAGCATAGCATGAATTATCATGATTTGTTTTTATTTTCATACATTTATAGTATTTTTAAAGCAATTTTTTGTTTACGCATCATAGAGAGAGACTTTATTGATCTAAATTATATTCTTTATTTGTTTTCCCTATTATAGGCTTTTTTCATGAGACTGGGTGTAGATTAATTTCTCATGAGGAGAAACCTCTTCCTAGATAAATTTAGGGCTCGGCCTTGCGGAGGAGTGTAGAATCACCTTGCTGATGAAGCTATTGAATTAAATTCTCATTCGTCTGGTTACGCCCTCACCGTGTTGCGCGGTAATAATTATTGATGAATTTCTCCATTAACACACCGAAACGGTTCAAAACTCGCACAGTCAGTCATTCAACCAGTCCCGTCAGTCAGTGTCGAGAATGATTGGACTGGTTGGTTCTCGGCTGCCGCCAACAAACTGTTGGCAGGGTCGGCCGCTGCTGCTTTTCGGTTTGCCCGCGCCACCAAATGAATATAAATGACGAATTAATGAAATAATTTATTCTCACAGCTCATTTCTGGGGTCTGGAGTGAGCGGTAAAAATGGCAATATTTTTGTAAACACCCATAAATCATATGATTTATGACCGCTATTCATTAAAACAAATTGGTTTCGCCACAGATAATGACAGTTGGGTCGTTTATTTTAATTCATGCCGTGGGATACAACAATGGGAAATCGATAACAGAAACGGGGCCCAACCCATCATCATTGGGCAGCAGCGTGGCTTTGGCACAATTGGTCGAATGAGACTTTATTTTCGATAGAGCGGCATAAATCATCGATGGGCCTCTGTTCGATTCTTAAGCACCAATTCATCTGGCTTAAAAATTGTTTGAAGTTGTGAATTAATGGTTTATTTTTTAACTCGAAAATTGAAAATCATCCATACCAATAGTGGTGAAATTTACTATATTTAATAATAAATACACATAAAAAAAATGATGGTAATATTCATCAGGTAATGGTGACAGATTTTGTGTCAAAAAACAAAATGATTAATTTTACCCTAGAAAATTATGAATTTTCATCAGTTTTTGATTAATATTCATCAGGTTCACATTTTTACACATTTTTTATGGAATATTACTCAAAAATGGGTAATATTCAACCTACCATATTTTCAACTTTTCAAAATTCAACTTTTTTTTCTGTGTAAGTATCGTAAACTGGAGTGATATTCACAGTAAATAAAATCTGTGTAAAATCGCATACAAAAACATGAAAAAACATGGACACAGAAAGCGTAGCATGCAACTGTACAGCGGCAATATAGCCAAGATGGTTGGGGCGCGGACTTAGTAATCAGAATCTTATCAAAATTGCTGTTATTTTTGGATTGCGCAAAATATTTTTTTTTCTTTCGTACCTACATACTTTTTGTGTACAAGTTTTTACATACAATATAACATGCTTCTGCTCACAAAGGTGACGTGCTTGCTTTTTCATGCAACTTTACCATGGGTATTTTTGCTATGTTGCTACGATTTGTAATGTTTAAGAAGAGACATACCATCCACTTGGTAAGATTTCTAGCAAGATTATTATTTTTAGGACACACAAGGTCCATGCACTATTTTTGAAAAAAAAAATAACTCGTTACTCGTTTTATTATTTATGCAAGCTTATTTACTATCCAGGCTGATACCATCCACTTTATAACACTGAAAAAAGCATGATTTCAGTTATAAGCAATGTAATTAAGCTTATATCTGTGAGCCCATACATCCAATTGAAATGCTGTCAACTTATGGGATATCGGACGAGCTTTCCAATAAAAAAATATTTACGAGACTGAAAAATCAATTCAAGAAATGGCCAAAACCCCTATTTTTTCAACACATTTATTTTAAAAATCGCTGTATCATCACAAGGATTGGACTCAGGACTAAAACTGTTTTTTTTTTTTGAAAAGTGGTCTAAACGTCAAAATTTTCAAAAACCGATAGTGAGAATCGATTCTCCAGACAATTTTACATTAAAGTCTCCATATTGACCATTGTCCTATGTCCAATCCTTGTGAAGATACAGCGATTTTAAAAATAAAAATGTTGAAAAAATAGGTTTTTTGGTGGTTTTTGCCAATTTCTATATGACAGACTTGATTTTTCAATCTTGTAAATATTTTTAACGGAAAGCTCGTCCAATTTCCTATAAGTTTGCCCCACCAAAAAACCTATTTTTTCAACATTTTTATTTTTAAAATCGCTGTATCTTCACAAGGATTGGACATAGGACAATGGTCAATATGGAAACTTTTATGTAAAATTGTCTGGGGAATCGATTCCCACTATCGGTTTTTGAAAATTTTGGCGTTTAGACCACTTTACAAAAAAACAGTTTTAGTAAATGATTTTTGTATTTTTGTAGGAGAGGCATACAATCCTGCAATTTTTGTGAGTTTTTTTATAACATCTTAGGCTATTTCCACAAAAATTTTGAACGAAAAAATAATCGAGACATCACCTTTAAATTTAGCTTAAAAAAATAGAGAATTATCATAGAAGTGGCGAGTATTTTTCTTTCAGTTTATTTTTAACAGAAAGCCCGTCCAATTTCCTACAAGTTTGTCTTTGACCACTTTTTGATACGATGCAACGGCTTCGAGATACAGCAATATTTAAATTACGAAATACAAAGATATTTAAAAAATTTACGCCCTTCTCAAATGTCATTATCGAGTGCAACTGGCTCCATATACACAAATATGGCTTATATAGGCCTGGGATAACATGTCTAAAAAGTGTTATTGAAATCGGAGAGGGTCGGGTACAAAAGTACCAGAAAAAAACCTGATTTGAGCTGGAATTGCTCAATAGAGTCTAAAAAGTTGATAAATTTGGAAAACCGATTGAATTCAACATATTGTAATTGGGCTGTACAATTTCATAATATCAAATATCAAATAAGTTTGATAACAAATTCTCATATTTTTAACAAAATCCCAACCCCAACAATGGCTTCCCTGCGTGGGGGGTGACCCCAAATGGGCCTGTGAGTTGTAGCTGCAATCAGCGAAAATGCCACCTAGTGTGAAAATGTTGGCGATCGCTGAAAGATTGCGCGCCCGTGCTGAAGACGCGAATATGATCGCGTACCGGGCGCGCTCATTGGCGTGGTCAATATTTCATCCATTCTACCTCTGGCCACTGCGCACACTACAATGGCCACAAACCGTGGGACTCCAAGTCCTCTCCGGAAGCCTCGTCGCCAGCATCGTTTATCCAATAATTTATACGGCAGAGATTTCAATAAAATCTATTAATATATTGCAGTTTTCTACCGTTGAATGTGCCACATTAAAAGCTATTATCAATAAATTATGGCCGTATATATTATTTAAATGCGATGTTTTATGGCTTTTGTATGCAAAGGGTCTCTCTCTCGTCGTCTCGATTTCGCACACACACACTCACACGGCAGAATGGGTGTCGGTTTGTGTGTCGGTGTGTGCTTTATGCACTTCTCGTTCACAAACCAGACAATATCGAGTGGTTAATGTATTGTGTATTATTGATATTGCGCTTTTGTGCGGATTATGTTTCCTCTGTTCGCCGCGCGTGTTGTCGTTTGTGTGGATTTTCCGCCGCAGCCGTCGTTATTGCACTAACCAGCAAAAGTCAGTGGCAGCTTGTTGTTTGCACCAACCCAAAGCGCTTTTAACAACTTATTCCGACCGCAGCAGCAGCAGCAGGCTTGTGGAGTGCGAATGTGTGTCAGTAGTAAGGCTTGGACGATTTTCAATTTGTGTTTCAATTAAAAAACGAACGTGCATAACATGTTCCATACACCGCATAAATTATTAAAAGTCATAAATAATGCGAAATGCTGAACAAATTGTCGGAATTGCTTTGCATTCTGTTGCCGACGGAATGTTTGCGTGGTGCAGAAAACTATGACTTGCAGGGCATTTTTCTGCCGCCACTTAGGTGTAATATTTGGAAAGCCAAAATATCACCCTACTGGTCACACAAAAGCTGCTGGTCTGTCAGCTCAGCTTCGAGGCTGTAAATTGCAGTCAACACACATTTAATGGCAAATTAGGCTCTAAAACAAGCCTCGAGATACTATCACCGTCAACGTTACATGCCATAACGAGTGATACGTGTGCTAATGTTGTTGCAACGAGAGCTGAGCACCTCCAACATAAGGCTTGTGAAACGTGATGTCAATCAAACCGCTCACGCGCAGCTGAAAATGTTCACAGACACGATCTGTCGGGATCAAGGACGGGGTGTCTCTTTGATATGTTTATGATTTTGATGATTTTATTTTGATTCTATAAATAAAAAATAAAAAAAAATGCTTAAATTTCAGCTTAGCCGGCTAAAATTTGTTCAAACAAGCCTTTAAAATGCCTTTTCATGAAAATTCGGTCAAAATAATTCATCCACTCTCCAGTTTTCCGATCTTTTCGAAAACAATATTTTCAAAATTGTCAAACTAACATTTCATAAGGGTTAAAGATTCAATATTACGCTCTTTTGTGATGTTGGTCCTAATTTGAAAATTTTGAAAATATTGTTTTCGAAAACATTGGCAAATTTCACGAATTTTTCATATTTTAACATTGTTAATCGGAACATTTGTTGCTGAGATATCGACGTTAGAAAATGGTAGGTTGTTTGGGTGAGACATAGAAAACATCAATTTTCCTGTTTTTAAACATTTGCATGGCAATATAGGGCAATATCTGAACAACTAATGGTCATATCAACAAACTTCAAAAAGGAAAATTAAGAGAATTTTCTCAGCTATTCAAAAATATTTTTTCAAAAGTGAGCAAACATCTAATTTAAAAAATGAAAAACTGCGACTATTCACTGAACTACTTATTGATTGCAAATTTGATTTTACATCGAAAAATGAAGTTTTAAAATTTTTGCGACCAATATTTAGTATTGATTCAAAAATTCATAACTTGGTCAAAGATTTTTTGCACAACTTGGAAATTTCTGAAAAGTTGGCATTTGATGTCCCCTAAAACATAACAAAAAAAATAAATATAGTATTTTTTTTGCAAATCAAGTTATAGTGACAAAAAGTTAAATCAAAAATTACCAAAAAAAATTTATCGTGTATCATTTTTTTCAGTGCATTCCTTATCCATACCTAACTTTGTCGAAGACACCAAATCGATCAAAAAATTCTCTTAAAAGATACAGATTTTTGAATTTTCATACATCATTTTTGTATGGACAGCTGCCAAATTTGTATGGAAAATTATATGGACAAACTAATGATGCAAAACTTGTCGCAAAAGTACGATACACGCCTTTAAATCAGTCGCCAAACTTGGATTTGGTGTTAAAAGTGAGAAAAGTTTTTTCTGTCCATAATTCGTTTATCCGAAGTTTCTATAAAACCGATAATCGAACTTCGGATAATCGACTATGAACTGACTGGTTTGTTTTCCGGGGGGCACTTTTTTGTTGGTCAAAAAGGACGAATACTTTTAAATTTGGTCCTTTCTTAACCTACTTAGTTATATAACCACCCTACCAAAAACACGTTCGACCACCACGAATATTATAACTGACAAGATGTCTAGTAGCAGCAAAAAAATAATGAAAAACATTTCAACTCCACTGGTCTGCACATTAATTGAATTACACACGAAACGTATCAATCAAAATGTGTCAATTAACGTAACTAGATTTTTACGATCATAATAAGTAGATACCGATACGACGGGGCGGCATTTATGCTGCTACAGGGCTCAGCGGACCGACAACCGACTGTGAAACGCAGCACTGCTGAATTAATTAGCATCCAATTTGAGCCATGATCACGATATGCGGCCATAGCCAGTCAGTTTGGCCTACTACGAAGGTGCAGCAGTACCGGTGCATGCAACCAAATGCACCGAATCGAAGGAGATCGTGTCAAAGCAGGCAGGTTTTTTTTTGGTGCCGCCACCCCACCAACCATCGCCGGACTAGCCGATCCAAGCAGGCCTTGCCCGCCATGGAGTTGCTCCCAGTTGCTGCCAGCGAATAAACCACTTCAAGGTGTTTCACGACCGACGTAAATCTTGTTTTTGGTATTATATTTTCATTTTCATAAGTCATAAATTAACGTTTACGATGACAGCTGAAAGGAGAATTTAACCGCGCAACCTTTTGGCGCATTGCTGACGGTTATTATAAATTGAACATCGTCAGGAAGCTGCGCTACTTTGTACGATCGGATGATTTCACTGCTGAGTTAGTAGGGGGAACGTGCCTATTTTGTTCTCACTCAGCTTATCAGCAGTTTAATAGCTCAACAAATTTTTCGCTGAAAGTGTTTTCTCCTTTTTCTAAAGATAAATCCAAGCTTACCGAGGTGATTGATTTTCTCTATGATATTTGATTAAGAATAATATTTTATGTTTGAATGTTTGCATATGTGGTTGGTTCAAATTTGGCTATTCGCTTTCTAATATAGTACTGAATTGTATAAGACTTAACAGTTTTCAAAGCAAAAACATAACCGATAAAAAGTTATAAAAATGTTTTTAAAATTGCCGTCAGCTTCTTGCACCTAAAACCTTATTGAGATTTGAAAATTCAAAACTATATATTTTGACATAATAATTTAATATTTGATTTAAGCCATTTCTACAAAACCTGAAAATTTGTGTACTTAGCGTAATAGAATAGAATAGAAATGTAATAGAACTTCTTCTATTACACGGTTTCCCCACTAGTAGGGCTTAGTACCCACTGTGAGAAACACTGTTTTTACAATTAAAAAACAATATTTCGTGTGACTTTAAAAATGTTGCAAACAAGTCTCTTCAAAGGTACAATTTTCGATAAGTGATTTAATTTAAAAATGTAAAAAACAAACCATAGTCTCAACATTTGAATGCAAAAAGTGTTTCAAAATGCATTTCACACCAATTCAGTTGTTTTGCAATCATTAGTTTTCAAAAACAAACATTTTAGCGAAAACAAAGCTTTTTTCGATACAAGAATTCAAAAGAGAATTAAATCAACTCAAACATCCTCAAAATAATTCCAAACGCAGGGGTATGCATTTTTAATTCATTTCAGCTGATTTCACTTAAATTCCCATTGAAATTGTGAAGTTTTTTGAAAAAATATTTTTATGCCCCTGATTTTTCGGGCCAACTTTGAAGGGGGAGAGGGGGGGGGGAGTTGGGTTGACAAAAACTTTAAATAAAATGTGTACAAGTTTAAGGTGTGTGAAAAACGATTCTTAAAAAAAAGATAACGAGATATTCTCACGCCACCTTCCAAAACCCTCGATTTCCACAAAAACTGCACCAACCAACAACGGGGAGGCGCAATGAAAAGCAAAACAAATCCTCGCTCCGTCATCACCAACATGAAATTTTAAGAACCAGCGTGAATGAGAATGTTTGTACACAAAACATACCATCAATTTGAGCTGTTCCATTCATGCCACCCTCTACTCTCCAAGCACGCAACTACACGTACCTCCACTGACTGGGATGTGTATACAAATAAAACCACGCGGTCCGACCGCAGCACCGACTCAGGGCGTTCTATTTCAATGAAAGTTAATTAGTTTATGTAATTAGAACCGATAGATCAAACGACCCGCCCACGTTCGGCCCGACTTTTATCTTTCCTCGCCTCATTTGTACTGCCCGCGGGGCCGAAAAACACGAATCTCTCATTAACGATTATTGTACCATTTCATAAACTTTCTGCTGTTTTATGGCGGAATAAATAAAGGCAAGCAAACTCAGTCCAACAACACGCTTCATTAATAAGCATTAAATTTATGACTTGTTAATTCCGAGGTTTGGAAAGCGGCCGGCCCAGCCCGCGGTTGGCGGTTCGAATTCATAAGAATTCAGCAAATCGAGGTGTAAACATCGATGTAGTCGCCGCACTGGAAATGCAATGCAAACAGACGAACTTACATGCATTCCTACAAGAGCAGGTCTCTGTAAAAGCGATATTTTTTCATAAAGGTGAAAACAGGCATTTTAAAATATATGTCTTCATGCATGTTTACAAAGAATCTTTCCAAATGTTTGTTAAACTTGAAATTTATACTTGACACACATATATGAATTGTAGCAAAGACCATTGAAATGAAATAATTCTGTTCGAACAAAATTTTATAAAATTAGGTATTTTAGTTATAGATAAAGTATTTATTAAAGTATAATGGATCGATTTGAACAATTCTAGAGTTATTTCGTAAAGGTGCTATAAGCTATTGTCATTCATACTAGAGCGTCCAATTTCCCGTCCCGGGAATTCCCGGGATTTCCCGGAAAAAATTATTTCCCGTTTCCTGGGCATATTGTGAATTTCCCGGGAATTCCCGAAATACAAGCGGAAGTATATATTTTCCTTCCTTTTAGGCACCAATGTTTAGAAGTTATACAAAAAAAAATATTTATAGAACCTGTTTTGATTTTATTCTTTATTAATCAGTTTTACTGATCAACTTGTCTGTAAATTTCATTATAGGTTAGGTTTTTCGGCTTTTCGGTCTTGGCGGGATACGAGAAAATAAGCGTTGTTTCGAATTTTCCCGCCAAGACCGAAAAGCCGAAAAACCTAACCTATAATTTGTGATCTGGTCGATAGGAAGCACTCATGTAAATTTCATGTCAAAGTTTAATTCAGATAATATTTATTTCTGAAGCATTCATTCTCAACTAGGAATATTGTTTGCTTATATGTTGGTCAACATAAATTACGCTATTATAGAATGAATATTAACTATTTTAATTTCTACAACCTATTTGATCGCTCAGTATTGGGACTGATTATTTATTACCCAAATTGTTTTAATCACCTTACATTGTATTGGAATTACGAGCTCTTTATCGGTATTTTTCGGTGAAATTAAACTCTCAAAATTAGAAGAAAGGAATGAAACTCCACCTATCAGTTTCATTCCTTTCTTCTAATTTTGAGAATTTAATTTCACCGAAAAATACCGATAAAGAACCCGTAATTCCAATACAACCTATTTGAACGAATTTTGTTTTTTTTAAATAAGATATTCACCTTTTCCGGACCAGATCAAAATTGAGATTTGTTTAACTTTTTTGTTCACCTTGACCAAATTGGATGAAAATTGAATTGGGTTGTTCGAGTAGATTTTTTTAAATTATTCGAGAAATTACTTGTTTGAAGTTATAAATTGATTAAGCACGTGAGCTACCAAGTGCGTAAGAGAGTTAAATATGAAAAAATATCGTTTAATTTCAACC
This sequence comes from Culex pipiens pallens, assembly GCF_016801865.2. Classification (NCBI taxonomy): domain Eukaryota; kingdom Metazoa; phylum Arthropoda; class Insecta; order Diptera; family Culicidae; genus Culex; species Culex pipiens. The sequence goes on from NC_068938.1 coordinate 115,598,863, forward strand.
AGTTTCACACTGTGGAAATTATTTTAATCTAATTTACTAGGCCATGTGTGTGGTCCAATCCAATACCCGCTAACCGGTAGCGAAATTATGGGAAAGTATAATTTGTTCTTGAACAAGCTATTTGTCATGAAAAACATTATTTCTGTATGATTTTTTTTCATGTCAACTTTATAGTCATTGAGACAAATTTAAAAGCAATTTTAGTGTTGTGGAGCATAGATTTTCACTATCCAAACACTTTGATTTGAAAAGACTTCTCAACTAAACAAAACCAATATTTTTTTTGATTTGGTACGATTCGAAATAGAGCATAAAAAATTAGATTTTTTATATTTTTTCAAAGTTGCATGGTTTTTTACAAGCAGTTAAGCCATTCATTGATCCTCACACTCATTTTGATCGTTAAAGTTGCTGTTCTATACAACTCAGTTGCAAAATATTAATCAGAAACAGGACCAGAATAATTTTTGCTAAATTTCGAATTTCCCGGGAAATTTGTTGAAAATTTCTCGTTTCCCGGGAGTTTTGCAACCCCGGGAAAATGAACGCTCTAATTCATACGTTTATAGGACCTTGAATTTGAAGGTTTTATCCTGATGACGGATCGTAAAGGCCGGGTCCGGTGGCGCAGTGGTTAGCGTGGTAGCCTCTCACCCCAGTATGGCCTGGGTTCAATCCCAGACGGACCCGGTGGCATTTTTCGAGACAAGATTTGCCTGACCACGCCTTCTATCGGATGGGGAAGTAAAACGTCGGTCCATTAGCGTAAAAGAGGTTTTGAGTGACTCACCACACATAACCTTCGGACGCCTAGAAATGAGCAGAAACTTGCAACAGAGACCACAAAAGACCCGGGGGTCGTTAAAGTGGATTGCTTTGCTTTTTTTTTTTTAGATCGTAAAGAAGTAAGACATTTTTGCAAATTTTATGTTTGATTTGATTTGATTTCGATGGAAATTAGTTTTCAAAACTTATGTTGAGCGTTATTGAGGTTATAATACAAAAAGTATAGTAAAAAATTGCCATTTCCTAGAGAACTGCTCTACAACAAGCAGCACGTTCGTTCGCCAAAGGAACGGAAACTTCACACCACAAGGCAAGTGAAATTGACGCGTGCGATAAACCGTGGAAAGATTTGCCGGGGTCGGTCAGTCTGTCTGTCGGTTGTGGTTTTGGTTTTCGCCAGGATAGATTAAAGGAAATCAGCCTCGGCGAACCGTGAAATATCGGTTATGATTTATTCGAAGGAGAAATAAACAACTCGCTGCACCACTACGACCAGGGCTGAGCTGTAGGTTAGTCGAGGTTAGTCGTCGACTAACAAGTTCTTTAACAAAAATGTCGCCCTCATTAAACCATTTGGCGCCCTCAGCAGGGCCCAAGAGAAACTTTGCATTTTGCAAATTTGCTAAGTTGCCAAGTTGCGCCGCGAAACGCTGCCGCGTTTGTTTTGAATCAACTAGCAGTGCGCTTCAACGTGTTCCGTTTTGATGATTCTTTCCTTTTTCTAGATGCTGCTACGTTGCTGTTCGCTCTGTTCACACTGTTCGTTTTATGCATCGCTAGCATACAATGACCGGTGTTATGGTATATCAGGGTCTGATCTGTGTTTGAAATATACATTTTTGTTCGCTGCGATGATTTAATTTATTGCGGCTGGAGTGGCTATTTTTGCCAAATCATTAATAAAGTTACCTCAGTAGGGGTGCAATCGGGTCAAAATGATTTTTTTAATGGAATTTGCAATTCCTCAGTCTTTTCAATGAAACTTAATGATGTTTAAAGGGTAGAGTAGGATACATCTAAAAAACGTTTGCTGAAAATGTCACATTCCAAGAACAAAACCCGCGATTTTGGCAGCTTTATATATGTGGGGTACGGTTTTCACCAAAAATGATTTTTCAAAAAATCAACCTTCTAATAGGTTCTTTGAAATGGGTCGATTCCTTTGAAAGAGTAACACTGCTGAGTTACTTGTTTTGATCATTGCTTCGTATTAGAGCATTATTTTAGTTTCAATTTTTAAACGATTCATCAAATTCCATCATATTTTTGGAAAATGTTGGTAAACTATCTAAGATCAATCCTTCGCTTTTTCGCTATCATTTAAATTGTTTTTGTTCGTTAGAAGTAATTAGATTAGATTAGATAGATTAGATTAGATTTGTTCGTAAGAAGTAATGAGAAGTGATTTTAAATGAAATATGTTTGTATGAAAATTGATTACCTTTCCGAATAGGGGATTCATACTCGTACTGTTGCTAAATAACTGTTGCAGTTTGCCGATGGGCAAATGGATAAAAGTTATGTGGCTTTCTGAAACTCACTTTTTCATTTGCTAACGTAGCTGTTATTTTTTTTTTGTAATCAAAAAACGAACAGCATATTCCACCCCCCCCCCCCCCGCTCATCACTTGGCGCCCCTTGTACAAATATAGGCGCCCTACGAGGAGAAGCGCCCTCGCCAAAAACATTGGCGCCCTAAACCCGCCAACAGCGACTAACTAGTTCAAAATCGTACAGCTCAGCCCTGACTACGACGGCGGTTTCTCAGTTCTTACAATTAGGTTGAAAGGAAAACATTAATCATTCGTCTATCAACAAGTGATGTAATTTTTTATCGCTTCTGACTTGGAGCTGACTGGGAGCCGCGTGTGAACTTGATGTAAGGCATGTTCGCCGGCGGTCTCAGGAAATCCAATACACTGAACTGAGCCCCCGCTCAAAGTGCCGTTTTTGCCTTCAAAGTCTAGCAGCCAAAGCCAAACAAGAGTGTGAATGAGCGCGGGTGGAAGTTCAACCCTTGTACGACAGCTCATTCACACAATGCAGTCAGCTTGCGTTTCGTTTCATTATCAGGTGTCTGTAATCAGTGTTCAATAACTGCAGTGCATTCCGACCGCACTCATGCGAGCAGACTGTGTTAATTGGTTTGTTAACACCTTTTGGGCACGTAATTAGCATTCGATGAAGCGTTGCGATTTCGAGCGAACAACTGCAAAAAGAATATCTAAACTCGAAAAACGTTAAATTATATGTACCTGCCATCATAAATTATATTTGAACAATTAAGTTGGTTTATAACATTAGGCCTGTTGTTCTTATAAGCTGAGGAAATCGATTTTGCGTTGTACCATAGTTAAAGCTTTAAGTTTGTTCGCTATTGAAATTGATGTGAGTTATTTTTTTATTTAGAAACATATTTCCTATATGCTCACAAAAACAACCGAATTTGAAAGTATTTCGAATTTTAGGTTCTAAATAATAATAAAAATCGGTAACTGATTTTTGCTGCCCATGTTCGCATACATGTCCCATTTGCTAAAAAAAACAGCAAACTGAGAAAACGCAAGGCAATTTTGTCCCACACATAAGGCTATTTGCTAAGCATTCGCACGTAGCCAGGATTTCCTCCTGATTTCTAAAACAAAGTAACGGATGTTTTGGGCTTTTCTGAAAGATTTCAATTTTGAACAAAACTGGATCATTAACTCAAAAGTGAAGAAAATGCGAACAGGGGCAGTTACGTAGAATGAAACAAGTTTTTCTTCATGATTACTGAATTTCAGTTGTTTGTGAAGGTTGTAGTTGAGGTTATAAATCATCAATAAAATACTAGCTACAATCTCAGCATCAGCATCCTGCTTACTGCGCACGTCTAAATGGTTTCGAATTATTGCAAATGCGCTTAAAACTGATGTTAAATTATGACACAATCTAAATCTAAGGAAGTAAGTGAAGTATGGAAATTTATAACTGAAGATAACGACCCACAATTCTCCACAAATCGTGCATCGTACCCTAACTACGAACGTTTAACAAATTTAACTTCTGTGCTACAACAATGATTTTCCAGAAAAATGTTCACGTGGTTGATGGTAAAAACAAAATTTCGGTCTAGTGAGCGCACTGTGCCGACTTCTAGCCATTTTCTATCCAAAACATTTTGAAAAATCAAAAATCGGTAAACTTTAAAACAGGTTTCGGAAAACAGTTGAGAAACGAAAAAAGCAAAAGTTTTTAAAAACAAGTTTGTATTTTTTCCGATTAAAAATACAATTTTAAGTACGCCATCAAATCGAGCGTCCAAATTTACGTAAAAGTTCTTTAGACACCAAAATGTTAAAAAAATTAAAGGTACGGCCCTTCCGTCAAGAGATATCGAAAAATACACCTCAGATTCGTAATCAAGGAATAAAATGATTCGTAATCAAGGAATAGAGTGCCCCCTTGGTACCTTTACCAAGAAAAATTACCCCAAGCTCCTCAAGCGGAAGCCTTGTTTTTGTTATTTTAAGAGCGAGTCCACGAGCAAAGCATACCCATCTCGCATCGACCTCACCAATCTGCCTGAAATTTTCAGGGGTTGTTTGTACATATTAAACTAGCATCTGGCCAAAATATGAGCACTCTAGGTCAACGGGGAGTGGGGCAAATCGGGACACAAAGTTTAAAGGTTCAAAAACGTCAAAAATCTTTAAAAGGCTATAACTTTGGCAAAATTCTATTAAATTTCAAAATTCAAAATGCATCTAAAAGGGCTCAAAAAATCCAACAAAATGCAGGATAGAACATCCTGATTGGTTGAATCTAAAGGGAGTTATTGGCATTTTAGTGAAAAAATAGCATAATTTTCAAACTCAAATAAAAAAGTGTTCCATCCAGATATCAACTCGGTTCGACCTGCAGCTTGTAGAGGACATCTGGGACTACCATCTGAGACTGAGAATGCTTTGGGTAAGGCAGTTTAACATATTAAATAGACACTTTTACTTTAAGTGAAGTTTTTGGTTGTAAATTTTTGCTCGGGGGACACCTTAGATCCCATTTTCTGGTGAAAATTTTATCATATTCGTGTTTCTGAGACAATTTCACAATAGAAACATACTTAAAAATGTTTATTTTGATCCATTTTAACCATTTAAAAAATAAAAGTTAAAAAAAATTATGAAGCTGCTTTTTTCTGGTGTCATCTAGTATCCTTGGAAACGAACTTGATTTTCAATAAATGTAAATCGAAGATTTTTGTTAACTTTTATTTTTTAAAGGGTTAAAATGGATCAAAATAAACATTTTTATCTATGTTTCTATTGTGAAATTGTCTCAGAAACACGAATATGATAAAATTATCACCAGAAAATGGGATCTAAGGGGTCCCCCGAGCAAAAATTTACAACCAAAAACTTCACTAAAAGTAAAAGTGTCTATTTAATATGTTAAACTGCCTTACTCAAAGCGTTCTCAGTCTCAGATGGTAGTCCCAGATGTCCCCTACAAGCTGCAGGTCGAACCGAGTTGATATCTGGATGGAACACTTTTTTATTTGAGTTTGAAAATTATGCTATTTTTTCACTAAAATGCCAATAACTCCCTTTAGATTCAACCAATCAGGATGTTCTATCCTGCATTTTGTTGGATTTTTTGAGCCCTTTTAGATGCATTTTGAATTTTGAAATTTAATAGAATTTTGCCAAAGTTATAACCTTTTTAAGATTTTTGACGTTTTTGAACCTTTAAACTTTGTGTCCCGATTTGCCCCACTTCCCGTTGACCTAGAGTGCTCATATTTTGGCCAAATGCTAGTTTTATATGTACAAACAACCCCTGAAAATTTCAGGCAGATTGGTGAGGTCCAAACGAGGTCCCATACAAAGGGGTATGCCCTGTTCGTGGACTCGCTCTTAAGCACCCGTGGTGTAGGGGTAAGCGTGGTTGCCTCTCACCCAGTCGACCTGGATTCGATCCCAGAAGGTCTCGGTGGCATTTTTCGAGACGATATTTATCTGATCACGCCTTCCGTCGGACGGGGAAGTAAATGTTGGCCCCGGTCTAACCTAGAGGTTAGGTCGTTAGCTCAATCCAGGTGTAGGAGTCGTCTCTCTGGGTCCTGACTCGGTGGAGTCGCTGGTTGGACTCACAATCCAAGGGTCGTCGGTTTGAATCCCGGGGTGGATGGAAGCTAAGGTGTAAAAAGAGGTTTGCAATTGCCTCAACAATCAAGCCTTCGAACACCTAGTTTCGAGTAGGAATCTCGTAATCGAGAACGCCAAGGCTCGAATAGCGAATAATTTGATTTTTTGTATCAAATTTGAGCAATTTTGGTAAATGATAACCCATTGACACCCGAGACAGAAATGTTTTGACGTAGACTACGTCTTACTCGAAGGTACTGAGGTGCCATTCCAAAAAAACCCGGGCCGCAGGCCCAGGAATAACTTGTAAGATTTCAAACACTTATATCTTCCTTCCCTCGATTCGAATCGTGCCGTTTTATGTTCCAATCGATTCGAAAATTATTCAGCAATTTGCTATTAAATTTTGAATAATAACCTACATTTTCAAATCGCTAAAATCGACGTAACGTTGGATGTAAACAAACAATTCATCCCGATAACTATAGTGATTTTTTTCATTTAGTTTGATTAAGGTGAGCGGCTTGCAATACGATTTGCGGCTTAATTGAAGAAATTTTGGTTTAGTGTAGAACGGTGTTTTGCGTTTTTTTAAAGACTCTCTCGATTTTTTTAAATCATAATCTTAAGATTTTAAATTACAATTAAACTCGGTATTTCGTTTGAGCACACTGTTGTAGAGTTATTGCCATTTATTTATCAATTTATTAACTTTTATAAAAAAAATTACAATTAAAAAGTGTTACCGGTTAGATTTTAAATGTCATTCGGTATACAGTCCAGACTCGATTATCCGAAGCCTCGGTTATCCGAAGCCTCGGTTATCCGAAGTTTCGATTACGAAGGTTTGTATGGGACTTTGGATAATCGAATCATGAACAAAAAAAAAATTTCATATTATTTATTTTCTTATTTTTAACATCAAATTCGAGTTCTGCGACACAATTTTTGCAAAGTTTGAATAGTTGATTGCCTATTAAATAAAAAAATGCATTTTTTCAATATTTCATCACCGCCGTTTTGGCCGCCATCTTGAAATTAAAAACTCTAAATCACTTAAGAGTAGTTAAGAGGTCATACTGAAGGGCGACAATCAAAAATCAGACAAAAAAAATATTTATTTCGTGATTCGATTATCCGAAGTGAAATTTTGCCAAGGCCTTCGGATAATCGAGTCTGGACTGTAATGCAATCTAACAACTCAATTTTCAGTCCTCAATAAATTAAACGACTCCGATTCCAGCTTCTGGAGATCTAGCGACTTCGACTTCGACTCCTCAAAAAGACCCGACTTCCATGACTCCACAGCTTGCTCCACAGTCTTTTTGTCCTAAAAATACTTTACAGAAAGTTAAAATCTCGACACAGAATGAATGCGGTGCTTGAATAATGCATACCTATTTTAAGATTCTTTTTTGACACCGGGTGCCAAATTTGCAATTAGATATGCAAACAATATCCCTCAACATTCAGTAGGGAAGCCATCCCGGATGCTCTTCATCGCTCCCAACACGAGTTAATTTACCGCACCACTTTCATCACTGCGTCGTTTTCGGCTCAATTTTCCGTCCGTCCATCCGTTCGTCAGCTCCCAATTAATCTTCGTTGTGGGCGCGCGCTGCTTCCAACCAAACCAACGCGTTGAACTCTGAAAGGAAATCAACCTGGTAGCCTGTCAAGTTTGTATTACGATGTTTATAGAGCGCATATCAATCGCGCACCGTTTGGCGGCGGCAAGCAGAAAGGTTAATCGGGCGTTGAAAGTGAAAAGTCGGTGGCGGCTTGGCCGATAGTGATGGCGGCTGTCGGCAGCGGCGGCGGCGGTGCTTTTATGCTCTCCCGGGCGGTCCGTCCCGGCGATCCCTGGAAGTAGAAGAAGAAGTGACGCGGCTTCTCCTTTTCTTCATCACTCATCATTCAGCGAGTTTGCTTTCTCACTCTCTCTCTGTACGATGGATGGATCTTCTTCACAGAATATGTATTATGAGCGCGCTCCGCCCAAACCGACCCACCAGCAGTGGTGATCCGATGTGGCCATGAAGGACGTACGCGGCCACAACCAGCGCCGAAAGTGGTGCAGATGAATCGCATTTGTTTACTCGGCGTTCCGGGCCTTTGATCATCCGCCACCAAACCGGCCAACTCAGAGCACTTTGCCGAGCTGAGCCACTGAGCTGAGCCGTCACTCCCTTTCATAATGCTCCCGGTTTAGTACGTTGTTATTGTTGTTCTTAATGTATGTGTGTGTGTGTCTGCCGCAAAAGACAGCCGCATAATGTGAGATGAAATGGACCGAAAAAACCGAAATGAAATATATCTGTTTCGAGTGATTTGTGTTTACATTGCAGGAACTACCAACTAGCTTTGCTACTTATGTTATTTTCACTAGAAGTGATAAGGTAGATGACTGACGTTTTGACCGCCTGGGGGAATATTCCAGGGCTTCTCCAGGAACCATGAATGGTGATCGATATCTTCCAGTTTTAGGCTTCCTTCTCAAACAGAGATAAAGCTGTCATATCATGTTCTAAAAATAACTTTTTCACATAAAGCTCTTAGACCCACCTTCATAAATATCATCGACTCAGTATCGAAACTACATAAATGTCTGAGTGTATAATGGTGGTGTAAATCCGGATACCTCTCGGGCACCCTGAAATCGAAGGTTGACCAATAGGGTGCCCTGAAATTATGACCCCCTTTTTCAATGAGCGAAAATGTGTTTATTGGGTTATTTTAATAGTCTGTGCCAATTTTTGGCGAAATTGGCTGAGGTTAACCCATTGACACCCGAGCCTGGAGTTAGTGAAAACAAAGTTTTTCAAACTAAAATTACATTTTTAAATTGCTAATAACTTATCAGGGTCAAGTTTTGCTATGTTCTACAAAGTTGTAGAGCATTAAATTTGCAATGAAAATCTCACTTTTGGGAATATTTGTATGGAAGTAGCGCAGCATGCAGACCAAACAGTAGGACTAGGGTGACAATAAAAAAAAATCGACAACAGGGATACTCCCTGGCTCGATTCAATAGGCAAAAATAAGTAACTGTGCCAATTTTGATCCAAATCGGTTTAGGTTTAAGAGTCGCTTTTTATCGTTGAAGTTTTTATGGGGAAAATCGCGAAAATGTATGGGGAAAAACATTGTTGCAGCATTATAGGAAATTTAATTCCCTACAACTTTGTCGAAGGATGCAAAACGATCCGTGTTGATCATGATTTTTGGTGATTTTTTTGAAAAAAATATTTTCTTACATTCTTTCTATATACTCCTTATACACTTCTGAGCAACTCTCTACGAAATCGGCCGATTTCGACCATTTTTATTTTTTGTATTTTTTTATTTGACTCAAACTTTGTGGGGGCCTTCCCTATGACCAAATAAGCTATTTTGCGTCATTGGTTCACCCATACAAGTCTCCATACAATTTTGGCTGCTGTCCATACAAAAATGGTATGTAAATATTCAAACAGCTGTAACTTTTGAGTGAATTTTCTGATCAATTTGGTGTCTTCGGCAAAGTTGTAGGTATTGTTGAGGACTTTTGAGAAAAAAATAGGTACACGGAAAAAAAATTTGCAGATTTTTTTATCAACTTTTTTTTCACTAAAACTCAATTTCCCAAAATACGTATTTTTTTATTTTCGAGATTTTTTGATATGTTTTAGGGGACAAAAATCCGCAACTTTTGAGCCATAGAGAAACATGGTCAAAAAATCTGCCGCCGAGTTATGAATTTTTGAAAAAATAGTGATTTTTGGAAAAAATTGAAGTTTCATGCATTTTAAATGGGCGTAATATTCAATATTTGGCCCTTTTAAAATGTTAGTCTTGATTTTAAAAATTTCAAAATATTTTTTTCGAAAAGATCGGAAAATTTCACGAATGTTTCGTGTACTCACATTGAAAATCGGACCATTAATTGCTGAGATATCGTCATTAGAAAATGGTGGGCTGATTGGGTGAGACTTAGAAAACTTCAATTTTCGTGTTTCTTTTTCTTTAAGCCGCTGTATCTCAGCAACCAGAGGTCCAATCTTCAATGTCTCTTAGACAATTTTATAGAAAATTTTCTGAACTTTTCAAAAAAAATATTTTTAGAAATGGTCACTCATGGTCACTATTTTTAAAAATTGAAAAACTGCAAATATTTCGCTAAAATCAAACTTTCGGTGGCTATATCTTGAAAACGGAGCCCTTTATCAAAAAATCTGTAAAGTACTTTTCGATTGCAAATTCAATTTTGCATTAAAAAGTAATGTCAAATTTGTTTTTGCATAAAACTTAAATTTTTTCCAAAAATCACTATTTTTTCAAAAATTCATAACTCGGCGGCAGATTTTTTGACCATGTTTCTCTATGGCTCAAAAGTTGCGGATTTTTGTCCCCTAAAACATATCAAAAAATCTCGAAAATCAAAAAAAACGTATTTTGGGAAATTGAGTTTTAGTGAACAAAAAGTTGTTAAAAAAATCTGCAATTTTTTTTTCCGTGTACCTATTTTTTTCTCAAAAGTCCTCAACAATACCTACAACTTTGCCGAAGACACCAAATTGATCAGAAAATTCACTCAAAAGTTACAGCTGTTTGAATATTTACATACCATTTTTGTATGGACAGCAGCCAAAATTGTATGGAGACTTGTATGGGTGAACCAATGACACAAAATAGCATATTTGGTCATAGGGAAGGCCCCCACAAAGTTTGAGCTAAATCAAAAAATACAAATAAAATCCATTTCCGGTTTTGGTAGAGAATTGCTCTTCTAAGTATATGAGCCGATTTCTTTTCATCGCATTGCTAATAACTCATCAGGATCAACTCGGATCTTCCTACGAGAATCTCGCACATGGGCAATTTTGGGCGAGACCTGCGCTAACTGCAGCCTATATCCTGAAGCGATGTTTTCCCCATACATTTTCGCGATTTTCCTCATATAATCTTCAACTAGGGCGTCCAATTTTCCCGGGTTTTGAATTTCCCGGGAAACGGGAAAAATATTTTTGGAATCCCGGGAATTCCCGGGATCCCGGGAAATTTTGGATACAGTCATAAATTCTATGTTTTCATTATATTGGTTATGTTTTCAAGCTAAAAATCATAGAATTAGCTCAACAATATTAACTGGTGATAATCTAAAGTTCAATCGAAACAAGGACAGCAGTTTTTAGATAGCTTAAAAGAAATTAAAATTGTCTTTTATCTGTGTTGTGCTTTGGATTTTGGATAAACCACAATTTAAAATATATTGTGATTCAAATTGAATATGTCTTTTATAAATATATTTCTTTCATAAATTTTTTTATGGCGTGACTGCAAAAGCCTGAAAAATTTCTTTGAAAATGTAATAAAAAACAAGAAGTGTAAACAAATAAAATGATACCGGTCAATGTAAAATTTCAGACAGGTTTTCAATTTCATGTTTTATATAAAACATATTTTAAAAATTATCATTGAGTTACTACCGCCAAATGGGGAAACTCGACACTACATTTTGAATAGCTACAGTAGATTTTAGAGCAATACATTTGGAAATCGGTGAACTAATTGTATAAATATATAAAATTAAATAGAAATATTTAAAGCGCTATACATTATGTAAACTAAAATTTTCACAATTTTCCATAATAAATGAAAGCTGATGTATGCCGAGTAAAAATCTTAATGCTTTAAAATTCTTATCGATTACTAAGTATTCAACTTGTTATCTATTTCCACAATCAAATCTGAATTTCCAGAATAAAATTTGATTTTTCTTCAATTTCGGGAATTCCCGGGACAAATTATAAAAAATCCCGGGATTCGGGAATTCCCGGTTTTGGAAAAATCCCGGGATTTTTGTCCCGGGAATTCCCGGGATGGACGCACTATCTTCAACGATAAAAAGTGATCCTTAAACCTTAACCGATTTGGCTCCAAACTAGCACAGATACTTATTATTGCCTAAAATTTTCAAAAAAATAAATTTTCTTGTCACCCTAATGTTGACCGATTTTGCTCATATTCGACCCAGAATTCTAAAATAGCTTAAGTGGTTTTGAAATAAAAGTCTTGTATTCTGGGCACCCTATTGACCAATCATTAGGCTATATTAAAAATTTTAGCTCATTCTGACCACGGGATCCTTTGCCTCTAAGACCTTGAAATTTGTACGGGCAGCATTCAGAATAATGTGCATATCAATTATGGTAAAATTACATGGAGTACATGTAAACAGTTCTGAGTCGATTATTGATACTTCGTATTATCCAATCGCGAAATCCAGAAAAAAAACCTGATTTTGGATCGTTGAGCTCAAACGTCGTTCTAAGACTGCTTCTTCCAAGTGAGAATTTTGGCACGATCCTTAATCGGCACGAGGATCGAGCCAAAATTCTCACTGGTTTCCCTCTGATCGCATAAATGTCCCATATACATTTTCATCACTTTTGCAGTTTGGTTCAAAATCGTGTGCTCTTTCAGAAAAGCCCACAACATCCAGTACTTTGTTCTAGAAATCCAGTTTTTTCGCGAAAGCATAACATGTAACCTTTTGTGTGGGACAAACTTCAAATGCGTATTTTTTTTTGCATATGGGACATTTATGCGTACATGGGCAGTATAAATCTATATAAGAATATCCAATATTGCAGCCAATTAGTATTTATTTATTAACACCTAAACTCCCAAGCTCGAGAAAAAGAGGGAATTTATATCTAGATTGGTGTTAATGTGACAGGGAATGTGTGTTCACTTTGTAGATTGGAATGGGTCAAATCCGAGTTTAGCGTATTTATTAAAATTAGAGAAGTTGATTTTCTGTTACATTACAAACTTTTTCAAGGTTTGATAGATTTGGGCTCCCTGAAAACGGTCTTACCGACAGAAATTATTTTTTATAGATTTTGTTTTTAAATAAAATTGTAAATTGTATGTATAATGTAACGTTTATCTATGGGGGTAGCAAAAAGAAGTACTGTACTGCCCCTGTTCACATGAATGCATTTTCATATGTTTTGGAATTATTGATGCAGTTTGGTTCAAAATCGTGTGACCTTTCAGAAAAAATATATCTTATTCTTTATTCAGGAAATCTGAAAAAAAAGTTTTTTCGGAAAAACTTAACACGTAGCCTTAGGTGTGAGACAAACTTGTCTTGCGTTTTTAACAGGTTCCTGTTTTTACATATAGGTCATTTTTGTGATCATGGGCAGTAAACTTAATATTACATATTTACAATTTGCAAAACAGTATGAAACAAATTTGAATAAATTAGAAAAATGATTTCTAATTATAGATCCAATATTCAACCAATTTTAATATTACACGTTCTGATTATCTAACACTCAACGAAAGTCAGTTCATCCTGTCATACCTGAGGGGGGGACACACGATGTCAGTCGGAAACAGTGACAAGGATCACCTTTGCCGCGACACCGCCGTCATCATCGTCGTCATCCCGCAGCATGTAATAAGTTTCTGACACTCGAAATCTCGTCATCCAACAAAATGTCATAACAGCTCGCTTTGACAGGCTTAGCTTTGAACTGTCGACCGGACCGGCCATGCTGCTTTGTAGAATCCGGTGGTGGCCGGGTAAAGCCTTGTTTCCCTCTCCGTGCTGTCCAATTTAATTTCACGCCTTCACGAGCCCCAACCGTCATTCGTCAGCTGTCCAAACTGTCGTCGTCGGCGCTCGCTCGGGTTGTGGATTCGCACACAGCAAAGAGTGAAGATTGCGCAAAAAAAAAAATTAGGGGTCGTGCATAAACCACGTGGCCTTTTTTTGGAGTATTTTTGACCCCCCCCCCTCCCCCCTCATGGTTTTTCGTGGTTTCACAGCAAACCCCCCCCCCCCTATATGACCACGTGGCTTTTTCCTCCCAAGCGAAAAATCTAAAAAAAAAAAACAAAATTAGTTTAGATTTCAAAAATGTTTATCCACAAATTATATGCTGTCAGTGGGGATGACTTTGGGTCAAAAAACGATATTACTGTTGTTATTTTAACACAGTAAAAACATTTCAAATTATATCGAAATAAACAATGTTGAGGAATGTTCCTAAATGATTTACCAACATTTTCCCAGAAGTTGAGTATAATCACAGGTACAGAAAGTAAAAAAAAAAACTCTCAACAAAACAAGAAACTAAGTAAAACATATGCATTCAAAATTATGGAATTGCAGTGCAATTAATTGCATCCAGAATAAATATGCTTTAAGAATTAAAACTACTTTGTTATATAATCAGCATTCATGATTTAATTAAAATGCGCTTTTAAATATTTTCATTAAATCAAAATTATTAAATAAAAAAAAAGTTTTGTTTCAGGAAAAAATATTTTTATATTATTTTAAGGAAATTATCTAAATATGAAAGCTTATATTTATGTTAATATTAATTTTATTCCTAACATTCATAAAAATCCAATCTAAAGCTACTTTTCTTTTTAATTAAACATGATTGATTCCAAAGATTCAGTGTGTCCAAAAAAAGTCGAGTTGTGTAATTTATTTCTGCAACTATTTTTAAAAAAGGTACCTAAAAATTGCTATAACTTGAAAACGGTGCACTTTATGAAAATTTCACTGTAGTTCAATTTTACATCGAAAAATAAAGTTGAAATTTTTTTGCGTTGAAAATTTGCGATAAATATATCGATTTTTTTAAATCATTATTGATTTAAAAATTCATAACTCAAACAAAGATTTTTTGCCCGTTCTGGAAATTTCTGAAAAGTAGACAAAATTAAAAAAATACAAAAACCTGTTTAAGTGACAAAATGTGAAACAAAAAATCAGCAAAATAAATAACCATTTATCATTTTTTTCAGTGTAGTCCATATCCATACCTACAACTTTGCCGAAGACACGTAATAGATAAAAAAATTCCTTCAAAAGATACAGATTTTTGAATTTTCATATTTCAATTTGTATGGAAAACTATATGGACAAACTAATGATGCAAAATGGCTTCTTTGAGCATACCGAAGGCATCAAAAAAGTTTCAGACCGATTTTGTAGACCGATTTTGTAGAGAATTGCACGGCTGTACAAACAAAAGTTATGTGAAAATAATCGAAAAAATCGATTTCGTGTCTTTGGCAAAGTTGTAGACAACGCGCTAAAAACCATTCTTTTAATCATGGACCGCCAAATTGTTTAAGTCTTACTCTTACTTTAAATTGAATTTGCTGTCGACTACGTGTTTTGATAAATTTAAAAAAAGATTGAGCTTAAATTTGGAATTGATTTTACAATATATTTTCAGTTGTTTAAATAGGCTATCTGAATGATTAGGAAATTATCTACGATTTAAGATTTTTGATCCAACTTTTGGTTGCTGAGATATTACCTCAAAATATATACAAAAAAATAATTAAATATAAGTTATTTTTCCAATCTTTTCAATATCTTTGAAATTATTAACACTGGGACGCCCAACGTATGTCCAATATACACGGATGCCCAACCAACGAGTTGAAAAAACCGTTCCATCTTTTTAAGGAGTTTTATTTATGTTGATCTTTAACGGCATTGTATTGAAATTTATTTCACATATTGATATCGGTATTTGAAAATTAAGTGACTCTTTTAAACTCAAATTATTTTAATGTGTCTATATATTTGAGTGGTTTTATTTGAGGTATGAAGTTGAAGTTATAGGACATTTTCCCAGCTTAACCCTCTAATACTCAAATTTTTTTCGAATTTTTTTATTTTTCCCGTGTTCAGGAAGTCATTTTGAGCAACTTTTGTTCTACAAAAAACTTTACTTCTCTTGTTTTATGTTTTGCTTGTTTAATTTTAAGTATTTTAGTTTGCATTTATCTTGTTTAGTTTATGTTTGTTTTTGGTAGTATTTGGCCTATTTTCTAATTTTTTCTTGTTTTTACAGTCACTTTTTAATTTTGCTTGTTTTTCACATTTTCTGCTACAAAATAGCACCATTTTCATTAAAATTGTAACAAATCCCGTCTAAAGGCGGGGTTGGGTTCTTCGATCACTTATAGGACCAATAATCACCGTAGCTAAGATCTAAGATTTTGAAAATATATTTCTACATCTACTTTCAATGCAAATTTGCAAGCACATTTTTAGCTACAAGATACCATTAACATAAAAAAGAAATTTTGTTTGCATTTTTAGGGTATATTAACTTTGGATACTGTCACTTTATTTTTTAACAGTTCGTCAGCTGTGTGCTATCTTGTGACAACGACCATTTAGTACTATTCGAAAAAATCGATTTTTAAAGTTTGATGATAAATATTTTCAAAACTATGAATGGTAGAGCCAAATTTTTTGAAGCAATCGGTTCGCAAGCAATCGGTTTGTATACTATCGCTTAACAAACGCCTCAAGTTTCAACTAATTTGGTTACACCAGTTAAAAGATGCAGTAAATTATGTAATCAAAAATCTGAAAAGCACGTGTCACAAGTGTGTTTCGAAAGTAAAATTGTACTACGTGTCATAAGTGTGCACAGAATTTCCATACAAACAAAAATAGACTTAAATCAATAGTTTATCCGACTTAATCAGTATATTTTCAAAAAAAAAAAAGATTGTATCGCCTTCAGAAAATGTGTATCAACAGAAATTTGTGAAAAACAAGACAAATTTTCCACATTTTCAAACAACATGTATGACGTGTCACAAGTGTGCACGATCATTTTGATGATAAATTGGTCTATGTCACAAGTGTGTATTGCGATATCCGGGAAACGGAAGCGAGTTTCCAAAATCGGGTTAAAGCATCTTGTAGTGTTTGTAAAGTATAGCAAAACGTCATCAATAACTCATTTTTGACCAAAATGGTCTATGTCACAAGATAGCACACAGCTGACGAGCTTTTAAACTTTTGTAAGAAGGAATTACATGAGTATTAAAAAGTGTTCATTCAATAACAGGCTCAAAGTATTGATATGAATCTGCTGATATACATAATTAAATATTGAATTGGAAAATATTGTGACATTGAAATATAAGCAATAATTCTAAACACAATAGTTGTGTGATTTTAAAGTGTAACAAAAAATGTATGCATATAAGTAAACTTAATGAGCGTATTTTTTTGTTTTTTTTTTATAGAAAAGATTTTTTTTAAAGGCCACGTGGTCAGCCGTCGACCCCCCCCTCCCCCCCATGGCTTTTCATGGTTTTTTTCGGTCAGATTTTGGACCCCCTCCCCCCCCCCTAAGGAGACCACGTGGTTTATGCACGACCCCTTACCGTCACTCACTAACAGTCAGTGTTTCCGCTCTCCAAAGTGTCCGAGAGTCGTCCCGAGCCGGCGGCAAATCTTTTTCTCGGCCGCAGCCGCCGCCAAGAGCAAGAATGAAATGGAAATAACTTTATTTGTGTGTCCTTTGCCTGTTCGCGCATTAATGCCATCCGTCGGGGTCGGGTTGCGAGTCGAGCAAGTCAACGAGCGGTCATTATGTGGTCCGTTCAGTTCAGAGATGTGATGAAATAAAAGAAAGAGGCTGCCGCGCCGCCACAATCAAAGCGGAAAATGATCAAAAGTCAAATTATCGCCTCGTTTAACCCTATATCACGGAATACGTCTTGTCTCGTCTAGTTGATGGACACCACCATATCAAATGACTTGACAAGTTTTACTTAACCCTCGGCCGCCGCAATGCCGACACGATGATCATTCAGACTGACCGACAAGACATAAACACGTTTCAGTTTTGCGCGAAAAGTTGTTTTGTCAGTTTTATAATTAGAACTTTTTCCATTTCTCTTTCATTTTGCAGTTTGATTCCAAAACCAGCCCGCTGGCGCTTTTGGCGCAGACTTGTAGTGCCATCGGATCGGATTCACCCAACCCAAAGCTGCTAGCCAACATAGAGAAGAGTACAAAGGGTAGTCGCGACAAGCTGTCTCCCGGTACGCTGTCGAGCGGATCATCCAACGATACACCCAAGTCAAGCTTTAAGCCATACGAATCAACCTCATCGGTGGTGCACGATCTGGCAAAGTCACAACCGGAAGATGGACGTCATCAACCTATTGCGAGGAACAAATCTCCAAAACATCCCAATACCAGCATGGCGCAACCTCCCACAAATGGACGCTGTGAGTCGAACCAAAGTGCAACGTCGTCACGAGCTTCACCCTCGCTGGCGCACAGCAGCCGAAGAACTCCTAACGGCGCCAAGGAGCGTCACTCAAGTCCGAACCGAACCCCATCCAAAGATTCACCGAATTTGGCACCCAACGATACGGCCACAGATTACGCTTCGACATCCAAAGCCGAAATCGCAACCAGCAGTTCGGCGAGCAGTGAAAGCCTTCCGAAGCCAGCAACCTCAACGGTTCCAACTTCGGTATCCATTGGTCCACCTTACTACTCACCGTACGGGAGCTTCCCGATGGACGTAATGACCGCCAGTGCGCTAATGTCCCCCCACCATCAGATGCTGAAAGCGGCCACCATGAACTCCTACTACAACTACTCCAAAATGAAGGCTGCTGATTCGTTGATGCCCGTGTGTCGAGATCCATACTGTACCGGGTGTGCCTTAAGCTCTCATATGCTGGGCAAAGTCGGATCGTCCGGCTGCCCCGCGGGTTGTACTCAGTGTGATCATCCCGGAAGCAAAAACTACCAATCGTCTGCCGCAGCGGCTGCGTCCCTAGCCGCAAGTCAATCCTCAGCCGCAATGTACGCACATGCTCAGCTTGCTGCCCTGGCTGCGGCCTCCCAGCTGCCTTACGTGTGCAACTGGATCGGAAGTGATTCATCCTACTGCGGCAAACGGTTCGCAGCTTCCGACGAGCTGTTCCAGCACCTCCGTACGCAACACGCTGCCGCTGCATCAATGTCCGAGGCTCTACTCAATCCGGCGACTGCAGCTGCGGCCGCCGCATCGCTACCACCAACTCATCCGCTGTTCCAAAGAACCTACCCGACACCTCCCCTGAGTCCGCTCTCTTCGGCGCGGTACCACCCGTACGGTAAGCCATCGCTGCCGCTGCCACCGTCCATGGCCGGACTGCCGATGCCGCATCCATCGTTAGCGCAGTATTTCTCTCCGTATGCGTTCTACGGAGCGCGTTTAAACGGGTCAAACAATATGCATCCATGAGGTTGTCTGAAGATCTCATGCCCAGTGTAGTCGCTATCAGTTTGTACATATTTTTACTCTGTTTTTCTTCGTATCAAGTTTAAGTCACAGGAATAACATTGACGAGCTATAGGTACTCTATTACAATATTTGGAAAGAAGGCTAAAAAATAAAACTATTTTCTTGGAATTAAAATTCCCGTTTCTACTTCTTAATATCACATCTTCCAAACGAAATCTGGATTTAAAATTTGGGAGACCAAAAATCAAATACTGGAATTGAGCATGATCATGGTTGGCTGCCTGTGAGGCGCTACTCCGTTTTTGACGATCAGTTGAAGTTAAACAATGAAACAAAAATGATTAGTTAGAGCCAACCATAATTTACTGCTTAATCCTTGACGATCTCTTTATTAGCCAGCATCGGTGCCCTCCCAACAAGCCTACAGTTAAGCAAAAGGAAGGAATGTTAGTCAAATACTGGAACTTGCTGACTCATTAGACATTAAGTTTGCTGCTCCATTCAATTCAGGTAGGTAAATATATTGTTCGTTTGAAAAACAAAATTACTACAAATTTCGGTCTTAAATATTACAAAACAAATATGAATTAGACAGGTGAGCAGTTCTCTCAGATTTCGGTCATTCGATTTTTTTTTTGTATTTTTTAATCCGACTGAAACTTTTTTGGTGCCTTCGGTATGCCCAAAGAAGCCATTTTGCATCATTAGTTTGTCCATATAATTTTCCATACAAATTTGGTAGCTGTCCATACAAAAATGATGTATGAAAATTCAAAAAACTGTATCTTTTGAAGGAATTTTTTGATCGATTTGGTGTCTTCGGCAATGTTATAGGTATGGATATGGACTACACTGAAAAAAAGTGATACACGGTAATTTAACGGTTTATTTAACTTTTTGTCACTAAAACTTGATTTGCAAAAAAACACTATTTTTTTTTTGATTTGTTTAAGTGCCAACTTTTCAGAAATTTCCAGGTTGTGCAAAAAATCTTTGACCGAGTTATGAATTTTTTAATCAATACTGATTTTTTTCAAAAAATCGAAACATTGGTCGCAAAAATTTTTCAACTTTATTTTTCGATGTAAAATCAAATTTGTAATCAAATAAATGAAATTAAATTTTAATAAAGGGCACCGTTTTCATGTTAAATCCATTTTAGGTAACTTTTTTGAAAATAGTCGCAATTTTTTTTTAAATTAGTGCACATGTTTGTCCACTTTTGAAAAAAATATACTTGAAAAGCTGAGAAAATTCTCTATATTTTGCTTTTTAAAACTTTGTTGATACGACCCTTAGTTGCTGAGATATTGCCATGCAAAGGTTTAAAAACAAGAAAATTGATGTTTTATAAGTCTCACCCAAACAACCCATCATTTTCTAATGTCGATTTCTCAGCAACTAATGGTCCGATTTACAATGTTAAAACATGAAACATTCGTGAAATTTTCCGTAATATTGAATGTTTGGCCCTTTTGAAATGTTAGTCTTGATTTAAAATTTTTGGAAATAGTGTTTTCGAAAAGATCGTAAAGTTTCGCGAATGTATCATATTTTAACATAAAAAATCGGACCATTACTTGCTGAGATATCGACATTCGAAAATGGTGGGTTGTTTGGGTGAGACTTAGAAAACATCAATTTTTCTGTTTTTAAACACTTGCATGGCAATATCTCAGCAACTAAGGGTCGTATCAACAAAGTTCAAAAATGCAAAATATAGAGAATTTTCTCAGCTTTTCAAAAATATTTTTTTCAAAAGAGGGCAAACATGTGCACTAATTTAAAAAAATGAAAAACTGCGACTATTTTCAAAAAAGTCACCTAAAAATGGATTTAACTTGAAAACGGTGCACTTTATCAAAATTTCACTAAAGTACTATTTGATTGTAAATTTGATTTTACATCGAAAGTTGAAAAATTTTTGCGACCGATGCTTCGATTTTTTCAAAAAATCAGTATTGATTAAAAAAATCATAACTCGGTCAAAGATTTTTTGCACAACCTGGAAATTTCTGAAAAGTTGGCACTAAAACATATCAAAAAATTTAAAATAGTGTTTTTTTTGCAAATCAAGTTTTAGTGACAAAAAGATAAATAAAATTCACCAAAAAATTTTTTACCGTTTATCATTTTTTTTAAGTGTAGTCCATATCCATACCTACAACTTTGCCGAAGACACCAAATCGATCAGAAAATTCCTTCAAAAGATACAGATTTTTGAATTTTTATACATCATTTTTGTATGGACAGCTGCCAAATTTGTATGGAAAATTATATGGACAAACTAATGATGCAAAATGGCTTCTTTGGGCACCAAAAAAGTTTCAGTCGGATTAAAAAATACAAAAATTAGAATTCTAAAAATATTACCGATTTTCGCGTGAATTACTAAATGAATTAAGCTGGAAGGATGGAAGCTTCCTTTCGGAACAATTAAGTGCTGGTCCTGAACCTACATTACTTGTCAGCTTGCCAGCAAGAATCTCTCCGACCATCAAAAATAAGCGAGAAACGCCACGACCATCAAAAATAAGCGCGCCAAGTAAGTTACCTCCATAAAGTGTCGAGTCTGAAAAATCCACATCTGGTCAGGCGATAAATCTTACGTTACGCCATTGCTCTTGACGCGCACTAATTGCGATACTAAAAAGCACACCGGCGGCGACGTGGACCGTGGGTCATAAATTATTCAGAATCTGCCTGCGCCGCACTCTGGGTACTGCTGGCGGCCCCAAAACGCGGAGTAATCATTTCTTTCTCCGTTTGCCGCACCAAGCAGCGAATAAAAACTTGCTGATGAGTAGTTTTTCAAGATGCTGTCCACAGGTCACTAATGCAGTGACCAAGATCTTACGATCTTTGAACGAATATGTTTATCATTTTGCCTTCCTCACTGAGGTAAGGCTATAATCCTGCTCTAAAAATGAACTTTGTATAAAAACGTCGTAGACCCACCTTCATGTATACATATCGACTCAGAATCGAAAACTGAACAAATGTCTGTGTGTATGTGTGTGTGTATGTGTGTGTGTATGTGTGTGTGTATGTATGTATGTGACCAACAAACTAGCTCATGTTTCTCGACACTGGCTGAACCGATTTGACCCGAACCTGTTGCATTCGACTTGGTTTAGGGTCCCATAGATCGAGTTTTATACAGATTGAAGTTTCGATAAGTAGTTCAAAAGTTATGTATAAAAATGTGTTTTCACATATATTCGGATCTCACTTAAATGTATGTAAACTATGTCCGGATCCACCATCCGACCCATCGTTGGTTAGGTTATCAAAATACCTTTCCAACGAGTCCATAACATTGAAGATCTGGCAACCCTGTCTCGAGATATGGCCACTTAAGTGATATTGATGTACTTTTTGGAAGCCGGATCTCACTTAAATGTATGTAAACTATGTCCGGGTCCACCATCCGACCCATCGTTGGTTAGGTTATCAAAATACCTTTCCAACGAGTCCATAACATTGAAGATCTGGCAACCCTGCCTGAGATATGGCCAATTAAGTGATATTTATGTACCGTAAACTGGGGTGACTTTGATAGCCCGGGGTGGCATTGATAGAAATTTGATTTGGCCACTAATTTTGATACATCCAATGTAACAGTTACATTTTTGCATATATGTTTTTAAATTAGCTATCCCTTAATGCTTACATACTCAAAATTCTCAAAAATGTTTAGATATTTATTTGACGGGCATTTGACAAACCTATCAAAGTCACCCCGGGCTATCAAAGTCACCCCAGTTTACGGTACTTTTTTAATCCGGATCTAAAATATAGATGAAATTTGTGTACAGCCATTGTTGGTAATGAGTGAGGAAGGCTCCAACCACATAGGTGGATTAAGTTAGATTTTAAGTTAAATTTGTCACAGCCATTAAATTTAAATCGAAGTGAGAAAAAGTCTGCAAAAAAAATTGAAAGATAGTGAAACAAATCTTGAAGCTGGATTCTAAATTAGTTGTTTTATATGTTCAAAATACACTATTTGTTATCCATACACTACCTGCTGTTTTCAAAAATGGTACAGCTGTACTTGAATGAATCGTTTCGAAACTCAAAAGATACCGCTGGCTGTGAAGATTTATAGCGGAAACTAAAAACTGACAATCTTTTAACATGAAGCCGCGAAACGATAAGTTAATTCGCATTATATGCCGATTCAAGTACACTGCACTACATAATTTTGTGTAAAACCTCTATAATAAAAACAAACAAACAACTACACAATTTGTGGATTCACAAAAAGCTGCGTTAAAATATATATATATATATATATATATATATTTCACCTTTTTCGTTAAGTTTCCCAGATAGTGTTGATCTCTCGAGAAAAAAAAAGTAAAGTGAAATAAAAAATCATTAAAAATAGAATCCTCCGTTTTGCGGAAGCCTTTCGTTTTATTTATTTTGAACTGAAAACTAAACATAAAGATAAGGGAAAATGCAATATAGTTAAGCAATGCATTTATTCAATGCATTTAGATAATTTTAAAAATATTATTTTATTTGAACTTCAGTATTTCAACTACTCATCATTGAAAAAATCTTATTTAACACTCTAAATTATACAAAAAAAATGCATTGCAGTGTAATTCAAAAGGTGATCATCGAATGAAAACTCAACTCGTATATTTCCCTCTTGCTTCGTTTTTTTAGCACAACTTTACATGACTTCTCGATTGTGCTGTGGTGTCCACCAGCCCACGACCAACGACTCGTGTCCGCTGCCTCTGGCCGCTCTGCTGTGACCACAACAGTGGCCAAGGGCGACCTCGGAAAGGTTAATTAAAAATAACATCTTAAACCATTTTCTTCGCTTCTCTGTATCAGCGACACCATTAACTTAAGTTAAATGGTGTAGAAATATATTTATTAATAAGAGAGAAAAAAAGCCTCTTAAAGCAGAATCATCTTATTTATGACACTCGAAATTTAAATTAGTTTCGTAATAAAGATACTTAATTTTGTCGTCGTCTTGCTCATTTCTCGGCAATCGTTTGTAGCCGAAATGTCGTCGTTAAAAGGAAGCCATATCTCCTACTACCGAACGAGCTGGTGATTTTCACTCTTTCTCAAGTTTACCGACGTCGACTTCGGTGTGTTCGATGGGTGTCATTTTTAGAGGCTGCCGACGACCCCGTTGGAACATTGTGGCCAGGCCGGCTGGGTGGAGGCGCACACAACCACTAAAAAGACGTATAAATTATCACGATAAATTAAAGCTGTTATCCGAAATGCAGACGGAATGGCTTTTTCATTCGATATAAAACGTAAATAAAGTGTTTCCATAAAAATTTAAAACTAATGTTTGTTATGAAAATTTAGTGGATGCGTATAATTTATTGGCGTTTTATTGAAATGGAATGGGGCTTTGCTCTTGGACTCACAGCTCACATCGACCAACAAAAGATGTGCTCGGTCAAGCTTTTTGCTATACATTACGGCTTTTGTTAAGTCCGTGAGATTTATGTACTGATTAAAATTAGGGTTAAACTTGAGGTAAAACCCGAAAAAAATCTTATTATGTATTATATATCTAAAAAATTCTTTAACACAACTCAGTTCAGATTAACAACAAAATAACAAATCTGTTGATTCTGAACATACAAATTTCTATCAAAAAAATGTGCAGGTGGTTATGTTACACATGACCAGTACGACAAAGAACTTTGTACAAAGCTCAAAAATCTATATAACGCTATATCTTTTAATCTTATTGAGATTTTCAGTTTGTAACTAACTGCGTCATTTATGGACCGGTTTATATCACCTGTTGGAACATCCCTGAGGGCACAGGCACCGGATATTCTAACAAATTGGTTTCAATCCCATTGTCCCAAATCTGTTTTGGGACCATCCATAAAACACGAACGCTTGTTCACGCTCCATCTGACGGGGGAGGTGAAGGGGGGGGGGGCAGCGCTTGAATTACTTGTCAAAATTGAGTTCCTTAGTTTAGAAGCACATGAGCGATTTAGCCTTAAGTAAAATGTAATTACAAAAGCCGACTCGGTCCTAACCAGGTCCCAGCGCCGAAAAGGACATAATAAAAATAATTTTATGAAAAAAGAGTGGGAAAGAGACGGGAGAGCGAGTTTTGTTGTTTGAGTGCCATGTCATTTCTCTTTGAAGGTTCTCTAGCTGCAGATAACAAGGATACCGCTTGACCAGGTTAGATTCGACGACGACGGTGCATTTTTCGCCGACTTTTTCATGTTGGCCAAGGGTTAGGTTTCTGTAAAATTATACAAAATCAATAACACTCAAAAATGTTACTCTAGAAGTACTCACTCTTCTCAACGAAACTCGCGTCCGGCGACGGTTACGTGCCGGTTTCGGTTCATGCCCGTCGTCAGACACGCAGATGGGTGTAGTCGCACTCGACCGTTTTGATGGTGGGTGGATTCTTGTTTTGTTGGTGATCATATAGCTCTAAATGCGCAGTGAGTTGTCGGAGCTGCCAGTGTTTAGTTGATGGAACTCCCAGTGATATTATTCGAGTTCTAGATTGATGTTGGTATCGGCGCTAGTGGTCTGGAGATGGCAGTGTCCTTGACCGGTTCTTCCGGTCCGGTCTGCAAGGTTGACGCTTTCCAACAAATAGAACACCCGTTACTCCGTACTCGGGCCCTCCTTCGTGGGCAGGTTCGTGTTGCTTTATCGAAGAAATTGATTCGTCATTCCGGCGTGGTCCTTCAGCACCGCGTTCATGTCGCAATCCTAAAACGAAATCAACATCAGTGAGGTAAAAAGAAGAAGTTCTAGAAAACCAACCTGCAGTTCCTTGAGTTTGTTGAGGGCCTTACTTATCATGGATCAGAATGGGCGGTGGTTTGGGCGCCAGCATCAAAAGTTGTCTTATCTGGGACAGACCAGGACTACCGAAGCGTCGGTGCCATTCCTCCGGTCGACTGAGCGATGCTTGAGGTGCTCGAAGACTGCATAATTGCGTTTATCGTCGTAGATCCGGCCAAGCTGACCGTCGATTGGGTGGTTTGATCAGAAGGTTCGTTGGGACGACGGATTTTTACCGGATTCGGTGTACCAGGAGCTGTCGTTACGGTAGCCGATGCGCACACACGCTTGCTGACGGAAAGACGTGGAGATGATGCGGGCAATGCTGGAGAGAATCCGGACGCACCAGGGCAACTTCCGGAAGATGATGGGCGTGTTCACGAAGACACGTCAGAATAAAGCGAAATATTCGATAAATCATGGCAGGCGGTTCCGACGGTAGTGATGGCATTTGAGCTGCAGCTGCACGGGGTAAACGCGCGTCCGGAGGTTCGAAAAGAAACAGTATTCCTAACAGCGGCCGGAGGAGTTCCACTGATTTACTAACCGGCGTTGATCGGTTGTAGTTTGAGCAGAAATGTCATCTAATAAGTTTGAACTCTGTAAACTGAAGAAAATGATGTAATTGATAAAAATCAAAAAAATATGAAAACTTACGAAAACTTTGCTAACACATGAGGGCTTTTGTTAATTTGATTTGGTTAACCGCGGTGGATTTTCTTGAAATAATTCGAACTGTCAAAAATCCACCAAAGGATCTACCGGTGGATACTTTTCTACCACAGTTTTTTGTGTGATCAATGTGGTAGATGTTTTGGTGGATTTTTGACAGTTCGAATTATTTCAAGAAAATCCACCGCGGTTAACCAAATCAAATTAACAAAAGTCCTATGAAGACAGTGATCTGCACTGAAAAATCTGTAGGTCTGTCACTGCTTCTTAGAAACTTTTGTAGGGTTCCGTTCTTGACAGGCAACGAGTGAGCTTCTTCGTTGTCTGCAAAAAGTGAATGCTTTTGTTTTAGTTTAGGGATGCTCGAGTTTGAAAAACAAAATTCTCAGCTGAAGCAGTGTTAAGAAAATTTTCAAGCAGTATTAAATGCAAATTTTGCACCAATGGAGCGATCTTTTCATATTTATTTGGGTACTAAAACCTAGACTAAAACCCTATCTTAATTAAGTTTTCAAAGCATATGAAGGAATGACAGAGATTAAATCTCTGTTTTTTTTAAACATTTAAAATAAACTCTAGGTTTTCTGATTGAATTTTGAGTTTTAAACTGATTTTTGAAATAGTTTGAAAAAAAAAATCAAAATCCAATCAAAAACAATTCAAATCCAAATATGCTTGGGGCTACAAGTGAATTTTATTACCGTTTAGTTCTTTTTCAAATGGTACTATGCACTATGGGATTCCTATTAATCCTTTCGAAATAAGAAAGCGAGTATACGGTCATATGAGTTATTGAGTAAATCCAAAATACAGATTTTAAAACAAAATTTTCATAAGAATTGCACACATTTGGAGCATTTATGTAAGACAAATTTACGCAATTGTCAATTCTCGATTAAATTTTCAAGAGGCCAGATCTGCATAGGAAACCTATGACTCTTAGGTTGTTTTGAAAATTTACTCTAGAATTGTCATTTTTAATAAGGCTGCAAATTTGATAAACAAAATTCGCTCTCATATCTGCTCAACTTTTTTTTCTGTAAATTTGTTTTACAATAAGTAGGTATCCATTTTTTTCAAAAGTTCTTAATAAAAAAATTAGGAAATAAAAAAAATCAATCTTGCAGGCAGGGTGACCAGGTCTGAAGAGAAACACAAAATCAGGCAAAACAATCAGGAACAATCTGGCAAACCAGCATAGCATAATTCCAGAGTTTTTTTTTTTAGATAGGTCCTATAAACATATGAAACACAATAGCTAATAGGACCTTTTAAAAAGAAAACTAGAGTTTTGTGAAAAAATCGTTAATTTTCACTTTTTAAACATTATAGCTAACAAAATAAGCAACATTTATTTTACTTTAATTTGGAAGAAATAAGATTTTTTTTCATTGCTACGGCAGAAGTCTCAGCGGCTAGTCGTGTTTTTTCGCGGTGTGTTTGGCGCGTTTTTCACGGCGAAATCGAGGCGTGTGCGAGCGGACAGGCCCGTTCCGGTGGTCAGAGGAGCCACAATCTGGTCGTCGTGGACACGGCGGCGGTGCAGCAGTGGAAGAGGAACGAGTTCCTGCATCCGAGCAGCAGCAGCAGGAGGAGTCAGCAGCAGCGGCCGCGGAGGCAGCTGAGGCGAGAGACGGTCGTTGGCAGGAGGAATCGGCCCCGGAGAGTCGACTGCGGTCGGCGGACCAGTTTTCGGCCAGGCCAGGTCGGAGACAACCCCCGTTGTTTACGTGGCTGGCAGCAGGCAGCACAACAACAACAACAACAAGCGCGCGCAAACGAGCTTCCATTGCTCCGGCAGAAGTCTCAGCGGTTAGTCGTGTTTTTTCGCGGTGTGTTATGGCGCGTTAACGTTTCACGGCGAAATCCGAGGCGTGTAGCGAGCGGACAGGCCCCGTTCCGGTGAGTCAGAGGAGGCCATCAAATCCTGGGCGACGTGCGACATCGGCCGGGCGGCTGCAGTCAGCGGCAGAGGTAGAACGAGTGCCTGGTCCACCGAGCAGCGCAGCATGGCAGGAGTGAGCTAGCGCGGGCGGCCGCGGAGGCAGCTGAGGCGAGAGACGGTCGTTGGTCGGTGGAAACGGCCCCGGAGAGTCGACTGCGGTCGGCGGACCAGTTTTCGGCCAGGCCAGGTCGGAGACAACCCCGTTGTTTACGTGGCTGGCAGCTGGCAGCACAACAACAA
>NC_068938.1:115927632-116051662 GCF_016801865.2 Culex pipiens pallens
TTTTTTTAAACTTCAAAAATGGAAATAGAAGTGTTATCAAATAAAACCAATTAAAAATGCATAACCTGTGTTTAAAATCATATTTTGCATGTCTGGGATCGATTAAAAATATTTTGATACTTTGTAAAGTTCCATTGTACAGTATGCATAAAGTTTTTTTTCGGCGAAAAAAGTATTTTGCCAATACTTATATTTTGAAAACTAACGATTGCACAACTACTGAGCAAGTTTAAAATGCATTTGAAAACACTATTTGCAATCAAATACTAATTGCATGGCTTGTAGTTTCAATTCTTGTATTTTATATTTTAAATTGCATGAAAATGAATGAAATAGAACATTACAATAACTCGTCATTGCATTGCACAGTGGTCCAGATCGCAAAAATTATTTTCCGAAAAATGGTGAAATTTTGAAGCTATGGAGTCTTAAGATCTAATCTTCGATTAGTTCAGCGTTGGGTCGATAGACCTGTTGCTGATAAAGTAAAGTAAAGTAAGTAGGAGTCTTAAGAAGAGTTGTTGCTAATGAGAAGGGGCAACTTTCAGTTTGGTCAGAGTGGTTCACGATTAGGGTGATTTTGAAAATCTAACTGTTCAGGAATATTTTTGGGAATTTTTCGTCTACAGGAAAGCGCCAGGTCAAATATGACTAAAACTATTCCTTAAAAGTTAGATTTTTTAAAACACTCTAACCGTGAACCACCCTGATTTTCAACCAATCCAAAAGTAGCTTCATCTCATTTGCGACAACTCTTCTAAAGACACGATAGCTCCAAAAATTCACCTTTTTTCGAAAAAAAAAATTCCCGCTGTGCATTGACCAAATATAATTATCTTTGTGATGAAGATTCAATTTGAGGATCCCGTAAGACCAAGTTTGACTTCCTGAAGGTTCCGTGGTATACTATTCCAGATTCAAAATAATCATAAAATCGAAATTCGACTTCCTCTTGTACACTGAACAATTTTTTAACTTAACACGACAACTATAATGACACCTGTTTGTTGGAATTTCAGAAATCTCTCAAAAATGCACAATAAACAAAACTGCCTCGTACAATAGGACTTCCGAGCTTAACCACGTTTGCTGCGCTTGTACGTGATACATCATCTAATCGTCTAATTGCTCGCTTTTCTCACAAAACACCCTGCAATTTGCATACAAAAGTAACGATTTTAACGCAGCTTCGTCGTTACGATAATCGATCAGCTGTCGATGCACATTGCACTGCCACGTGTGTTATTAATTCAAACAAAACGACGCAATTTTATTGCATTAGTCGTTTTTAATGTCCACAAACAGAAACTGACGATTAAAGTAAAATTTTCACATACACATTACACAGTTTTCCTCGGTTTAGGTGGTGATCCTCGTTTTCCTGAACAGGAGCTATCACCGAATTTGGAGAGGTGGAAAATTCTGCACAATCTTGTACACCAGAGAACGATCCCGTACAACCGGGAGGGGGCTCGATCACGAACTACTCAACAGCACTGCACACACGCGTGTGACCTGTGGAAATTCGCGACGATGGAAGACTAGCAATGAGCTTTCGTTCGGAAGTTCCCTTTTATTTATACATCGAGAATGAACTGTCGCTGCCGCTCCTCGACCGCAGGTGAACTAGACTGCAGGCAGTGCCATTGGAGCCGATGGAGTTGTTCTCCCGTGCTCAGTGCACCAGCACTTCTGGGTCTGGTTCCAATACGTGAGTAGTCCAGTGGAGCAGAATAAATCGGACACATGTGTGTACGTTAGGGTGTGCCGAAATTAAAAATAAAAAGGTTTCCAAGTGCTGCTCCTCAACCGGAAACAGTTCCCCATGCAAATTCAAGCATCTGTGACCAAATGAGCCACATAGATTTATCAAGAATATTTCCCATGTCTTTGATGGGAAATTTCATGTTAACTATTTTTCGTAAAATTGTAAAGTTATTCGATTTGAACCAAAATATTTATGAAAAAAAGACAAACAAAGTAATTTTTAAATGACTATTTTTTACCAACCTTAAAATTGACACAAATTCAACTGGCTGTGGAGCTAGTGCCATTTCTACTGAACACCCTAATGCACGTACAGCTGTGCTGGGAACAGTGTGGTGGCGGTGAGAGACAACAGCCATCCCCATAGAACCAGGTTTTGCTAACATGACTGGTTGATAACACCAAACGGCTGTCGGCAAATGATACTGTTTAAAAAAAGGCATAAACTCAAACAATCAGGAATTTAATATTTTTTTAGATTAAAATAAATGCGATAAAAAATTTCGTCTTGAAAAAAAATATTATTTGTAACTGTGCAAGTTTAATCACTCTTTGGTTTTGGGTTTTTACAAGGCATGAAACCGTCAACAGGTGCTCAACTTATTAACACTATAGTTTTGAGCATGAGCATGGTTGACTGCCAATGAGCTGCTACTCCGTTATTGACAGATCAGCTGAAGTTAAACAATGAATCAAAAATCAGTGGGAGCCAACCATCCGTTCACTGTTTAACCTCTGAAGATCTCTACTTTATTAGTCAATACCGGCGCCCTCCCAAGAAGCCTGCAGTTCAACGAAAGGGAGGAATGTTAGTCCGATAGTTGAAGTTGCAGACTCATCAACATAGTTTTTCGCTATATACTTGTTGATACCGCTTGAAACCGTTGAATCCACAGCATCTCCTTCAAGCATCACGTGATTAATATTTTTTTGGGTTAGTAGGATAAGGTATTGGCTTTTCGATGCCTCCCGAGCTACGACGCTATGGGGAGGACTTTCATAACAGACCCGTCAGCGAGCCTTCCGAGCAACGATGCTATGGGAAGGTCTTTCTGGTTAACACACAAAATCACACACAGTTATTTTGCTCCACTATTATCTCGACGTTCCAAAATATCAGCGCGTCTTTCGATCATTATATAGAAATGGCTTTTTCACCGCAAAAAATAAAACCTTATTCGAAAAATTTGAACACAATCCACCCGACGCCGTGCCTTCCGATCAACGATGATGTAGGAAGGGCTTTAAAAATCACAAAAGAAATCACTTTTCACTCCGAATATTTTTACGACCACGCGCTCCCTTTGTCAATTATGCACTTCAACTTATTAACACTATAGTTTTGCATACAAAATGATAATTTCCACTTGATCCACACCATTTTGTAACAGAAAGTCTTAGTGCTTTAAATGTTATAAACATGTCATAAATACATTCGTTACTACACGAATTATTGAAAAAAAAATCTTTCTGCACAGTTGGTTCATTCATAATTCATCAATTAAAATCATTATCCTCAAAAGATGTTTTAAAAAACTGAACGATTAAGTACTGAACTGAAGTAAAAACTGAACGATGTGTACAGTAAAATGTCCTTTGTTTTTTCCCCCTGATCACGAATCCGAGCTCCATTTTCCGATATCTCGTGACGGAGGGGCGGTACGACCCCTTCCATTTTTGAACATTCGAAAAAGACGTGTTTTTCAATAATTTGCAGCCTGAATTGGTGATGGTGATGGTTTGGAAATTTTATGTGAAAGAGACTTTTATGTAACACGGGGTCTTTATGGGGAGGGGGGTAGTATTTTATGAGAAATAGCAAGAAAACTATCATATACATATAAAAGTATGGCCCGTTCATTTTCGGGGTAAACGAAAATCTTTGGTCGGGAAAAATCAAAGTTATCCTCGTTTGAAGTATTAGAACTTTTTTCCTATGGGGCAAAATTTCGCCTATTTCTTTGTAGTAGTGTTATTATAGTGGACTTGGACATTATTTATGGTTTAGATCATATCATTTCTTATGGGAAATGATGCAGGGAACATTTTTCCTCAAGCACGCAAACTGATAGGACATAAGGGAAAAAAGTTATGAAGGTTTGATTTCAAAATTTGGAAGATTTTCTGATAAAATTGCACACCCTATGCCCCGCAATGTTTTTGATTTTCTGATCATTATTTTGATGAAATCTATTTTGGGAAAGACAGAAAAGTGTAATTGGTTTGGTTTTTGCTCTACCTTAAGTTTCTTTTTTTATTTTTGGATTTTAACCGAATCACCATATTTTTGTGTGTTCTGGTTTTAAAATGTCCTAAATAAACGTTATAATAACTTCAAAAAGCTTACTCTTGATTCTAATATCTCGATTTTGTATAGAAAAGAGCAGAAAACTTCTCAAAAGTGTAATTTTACGTCATTGAAAAAATTGTATTCAAAATATCGCAAGTTTAAAAATAAGGGCTAATTAGATGACACTAAGAAAAACTCATTTTCCACTAAATGTATGCTTTAAGAGGCTGCTGATGAAAATTGATTGTGACAACATGAAAATTATATCAAAATTTTAGTAAATGCATAAAAATTATTTCATTAGGATCATCAAAAACTCAATACGCAGTGTTCATCGTTAGAAAGGGAATTTAATCCAGAAATGTTGGAGAAAGTCTCTTTTCATTTTAAGAAATTGGGCATATTACTACCCGAAAACCAAAAACTTTTTATTTAAGGTCAGACATGCATTGGTGTACAAAAATCCATCGATTTTCAGCGACTTTTGTGACAAAATATCTTATACAATCCAAAGAGAAAAGTCATCAGAAAAAAGTTGCTCTAGACCCCCGACAAAATAACGTCATGATTCGAATTCCCGGACGCTTCGAAACCCGGACACCTCATCTTGTTTTATCAATTATTTGGATATACGTTCCCATTATGAATGTCAAAACTGTGTTATTTGATGAATTCCAACATCAACTTTCATTTAAAGTTTGTTTGAACGCTGTAGTTAATGCCAAAACAATTAAATACAATAATATTAAAAGTTTACCTAAAATTCGAAACGTTTCACTTGAAATATTTCATAGGCGTTCGAAGCACCGGGAAGGTAAAGCAGAAATTTATGGTTTCGATTTCCTTAAATTCTAGTAAATTTTTACATAAACTATCGATTGTTTTGATGTTAACAGCTTATTTGAGACCTAATGAATGCCATTCACTAACATTTCAGTCCAAATCTGTGCGATTCATTAGTAAAATCGAGTGTCCGGCATTCGAAGCAAAAGCTTCGAATCATGACGTTATTTGAGATCACCTTGCAAAATGTGGGAAAGAGCCCTATATTTCATGGTGCATAATATCAGACAAAACAAAGTCTTTATCGTAACTTTGTTCTACAAAACACACCGTCATTGCTTTTGAACGGTTAATATAATAAAATAAAATACAAAAGATATTTATCAGCTACACTTTCACACTATTTGACGGTTAAATCCTCGCCATTCTTGATTCTCAACATGCACTCAAGCCAACCAGGAGCGGGTCAGTGTCTCTCTAGAACCAGCTGACAGAATAGGTAAGACTCTGATCGAAGTGGTTTCCTACAAGTGTCATGCTGACATTGTTTGCTAACGAACAAGGTAGTAGCGAAATATGATATAAAATCGCCAAAATATTATAAAAAAATTGGCATCCACACAGAATTGATTTGTCATCGTGAGAAATGTTTCGAGGTTGAACCTTGAATGGATTTCTACAAATCTCAGCTTACCAAATAGCATTCAGTTGAAAGTGCGGTTCATGAAAAGCTTGGAGCACATGCAAATTTTGCACGTTTGCTTTTTTTGTGCTCACTTTGTGAAAAATATCATATTTCTTGATCCACTTTGAACTTGAAAAAAACGAGTGTGGTATTTTTGGTTATCATTATTTGTCCTTCACTCAGAACTCCTTTCACACTCGGTTAAGATATCATATTCTAGGTTTTCTGACCTGCATCAAGCCTCAACGGTCCTCCATGTGCAAATCATAAGTGATCACCCTTCAACGTAGGTGCCTTTCGGCAATTTTTTACCGAAAACTTGAAACGCGTGTCCTTACCGATCTCGATGTTGATAAATGAATTATTTTACGGTGGCAGCAGTGAAAGTTTTAAATTTTAAAAAAATACTTGTCCAATCCGCACGGTATAAATCCCAGTCAAGATAAACGGTTCAGTCACCTTCCCAGCAATTACAATCAGATCGTCTTACACAGAAATCTGCACATGCTAGGTGTATAGGAGAAGGAGAAGAATCTGTTACTGAGAAAAAAATCTGTCTAAGGTTGAATTTTATAAAGCTTGAATGCTTAATTATAATTAGTTTTGTATGTTGTTATTCAAAATTGTTTTCATTCGTATCGTTCATTTAATAACCCCATATCTCCTATTGTCTTTTTAACAGAAGATATCTGGAAACGTTACGTTTGATGCCTTTGCTGCATAAAAATGCAACCACAACCAGTTGCACAGGATTTTTGCCGACTTTACCTTTCAGGGTAAACGCAGTATGGTATCCAAGTTATGTAGAGTTTGTTATATCCCATAATAATATCTCATTTGTTTCATATTGCAGCTACATACACTTTATAAACATTTTTATGTTTTGTTCAAAAATTATTTTCAGCAATAGCAAATTATCTAAAATAATGTCCACTGGCTTAAAATTACCTAATTTGTATATTCAATTTATTTTTTTCCGTCCTCGCATATTGACATTCACCCTGAGAATTCGTTGCATTACTGGCTGTAATTTCGACCCAAAATAATCAAACTTGAAACAACACCTAGACCTTAAACCTGTTCGCACGCCCATTCGGGAGTCCTGCTCGAAAGAAGTTGCGTTTTACGACCATTTTAGTGCCCAAGCTATGGATGCCGAACTTAAACTCAAGACCATTTTTTTATTGTCCGATGACTTACAACAAATAGCAACACGATTAAATTGAGCACTTTATCAGTTAACTTGTCTTAAGCCGAATCTGTAACGGCTCACGTGTATTGACATAGCAACAAAATAAGTCTTTTCGGCCACATGATAAACCTTTCGCTTTTCTGGAAGTGAAAAAAGATGCCAGTCCAGTACGATACAATTTAAAACTGCAAATATACATTATTTTCAACAAACAACTTTAAACTATTTCTTTGTTTATTTTGCATTGATTAAAATTGTTCAGGGACTCTGATAACTTCAAACCTGTTAGATATAGCTTATCGAACGGATGCATGGCAACTATATAATTTAACTAATTGATAAACAATAAAGCATTCACCGCCTCTCTCGCCTGGGTGTCACACATGGGGCGTTTTACCACACCGTTCCCATACGGACAGGTGGGCGATTGATTCGATCATCGATTGTGCATTATTATATCGACACGAAGTACTAATCACTTCCATGAACCTGGGTGTTGTCATACAGAAACTGTAAGCTGTCAACAGACAGCTGTTTGAAACTGTACAATAAACGGCTTTTAAAAAAAGTAAGGGTAGACTTCGAGTGTGGAAATTGGCTACCATTTTAGCAATAAATTAATTTCGGGGGAATTCGGATAATTAAACCTGGACTGTAAAACATTGAACATAACGATGGCTCTGTGCTCTCTTATACAGTCATCGCACATATTCGGAACACCCATAAATTCGAAACGCTTTTTTGATAATTTGTCAATAGCATGCTAAATGCAGCTTTTCTGTTGACCCTACTATTTTTAGGACCTTCATTTGGACATTTTCTTGCTATTTCACTAGTAAAAGTAGTACGTTTTGAACAAAAAACTTCACTTCAAGACTATTTTATCCAGAGCAGCAAAACATTGCCTCCAAATTGCCTGTTCCATAATTCCATAATCCACAATTGTGGAAATGAATTTTACTGATATTTTCATAAAAAAAACATCACTAAGCTTAATTTTTATTGGTTTCAGTGTGTGAAGTCATTATTTTGTAAGAAATATGTACTCCTGAAAAGAACCAAAGTTTGTTTACATCCATAAGAAAAAAGTGTTCCGAATTCAAGAGTCAATGTTATTCTTTGAAAACTTGATATAACACTACATCAATCGGAAGATCCTAAGAAAAGCTTTCACATGAAGGTAAAATACAAATCATTATGTTCAATCTTTGTTTTCCATGATTTTTTGAACATTGGCCGTTCTGTGAACCGTTCCGAATATGTCGTATGACTGTACTAACAAGATTTTGTGCAGCTCACAATGCTTCGCCCTGAGATGTTCAATAAAAACCGGAAAAACTCCGTGCATTTGTGTCACTTTTCATATGAAAGAAGTTTCAATCTTGTTGTGCTTTCTGGACACACCCTGAAAATTGGTGTAAGTGCGACAACTGGCCAAAGGGATTTCAGGCTAGAACGTATTTGACACAAGTACGAGCTCGACTACACAGAAAAAAAAGTTGAATTTTGGAATGTTGAAAATTTGGTAGGTTGAATATTACCTCTTTTTTGAGTAATATTACATAAAAATGTGTAAAAATGTGAACCTGATGAATATTCATCAAAAACTGATGAAAATTCATCATTTTCTGGGGTTAAATTAATCATTTTTTTTTCACACAAAATCTGTCACCATTTCCTGATGAATATTACCATCATTTTTTTTTTCTGTGCGTAGACATTTGTAATTATAAATCGGGACTCCAGCAACCAAATTCAACCAAACTTCAGGACAATGCACAGAATAGTCAACCAAACAAAACGTGTTTGTTATTGTTTACATTGCGTGCTCTCGTTTTCGTGCGACGTGCGACAAGATAGCACGACAGCGTAGAGTTGACAAAATACATGTCTTAGATTTAGAAGTTTTTCGAAGATAAATAATTGATTCAATCATTCCTTTCTGCGTTTTCACAATTTTTTTTTTTTTAAGAATACAGTATTTTTTATGTTTTTCGTCTGTTAGGACCGAACACACTAGTTATAATTTCCACAAGAAAAAAACATCATAGTAAATTTAAAACAACTAAGAATGACTTTTCAGCAGGTTATCCAAATTCTGTATCAGAACAAATCGGTCAGGGCTGCTGAAAGTAAGGTAAATTTCGGGCACATGATTACACAAATGTGAAACCTGCTACGTTCAGCAAATTGCCCACGAATAACAAATTGCATTTTTTGCACATACACCGACAAAAATCATGAACCGCGTCAAGTATTGATTGATTATAAAAAACAAAAAAAACTACTTAGACAACTTCCAGATCGGAAAGGTGTTCCTCAAATACGTAGTTTATCAACATTTTAAAATCGCCAACATTTTTTATCGACCGGTTCGATTGGCGCGTGCCACACGTCGCGATCGCTTGCTGTGGGAAAAAATCTGCACCGAAGGCACGTGCCGTCTACTAAAGACCACTTTTTGCGAGCATGCACGATTAAGGTAACATAAAAAAGCTGACTCCAAACACCACATACTACCACCGCGGACATAAAGCAGTGCTGGGTCGATCAGGTGCCAACCGCGGCGACAACTCAGCTGGTCTCTCTAATCGCGACTATCGCAAAACTTCCGACGACGACGGCCGCGCAAAACTTGTGTGGGCATGATCAAATGGGATACAATTAGTGTAACGACACGATTAACATTTATCGCGTTTCGGTATCGATACGATATGTATCAAATTGAATGTGACTATATTAAAATTTATGACAGCAACATTTATTAACTTTCACTAGGCCGGATTGTGGGACGAGTGAGCACACAAAGTACTAAGGGGAAAAGCATGTTAGAGGCAACCGCTCTATTTGAGGAAACGCTCATTTTCGCTCGTTCATTACAATGAGCGGCTCTTTTGAACGTCTCTTTCGCTCTTTCTCAAATTGAAAGATTGTTAAAAAATACTAAAAACGAGCAAATTTGTTTGCAAATCATAGATCTTGTCTGTCTTTATGGCATGATATCTACTCGAACCTGTACGTTGGAATGCATGGGTTGGGAGAGCACCCAAACTTAAATTAAGTATTTTGGAGAAATTTGGTATTATTTTTTAAGAAATAGCGTTTATTTCTGGTTAATTTATACAAATGTTGATATCTCATTTTATGAAAATATTCTTCGAGCTCTTTTTTGCATTGTAATTTAATCAAAATAACATATAAAAAAATCTCATGGGCGATTTAGTAGTTTTTTGGTAAAATTATCCAAGTTAAGCATGATGAAATGCAAATGATCAGTTGTGCGATGCCAAGTTTTTATATGCAGTCGACTCTATGGCTATCCATTTTCTCGATATCGATATTGCTCCTGCTGTCATTATTTTTTTTCAGTACCTTCAAGTAGCATGCTTTGATTTTTCGTTCTATAATTTATTACCTCCCGCTCTCAACGGTCCCTTCAATATCGACAACGGAAGATTCCACTGTATTTTGTTAAGAAAAACACTCAGCTTTACTTTTGGAATAATTTCAACGAAAACCAGAAAACTAAAAATATGGCTTTGAAAACAGTTAATTTATTATTAGCAATGTGTATTAGCAATTGAAATTACATTTTCAATCCTAAAAAAAGTAGTTGTACAATTTGTTGAAAATTATATTTTTAAACTTAATTGACCTAAAATAAACATCTTTTAATTTTGGAACGGCTCTTGCAAAAGACCGGAGTTTAAAAAAGAACCGGCTCTTTTGAGCGGCTCTCCCTTTTTATGCCCAACTCTTGTCGATTCCGTTTGAATTCATTACCATGCTTTTCATGTAATCTCTAGAATTTTTTATCAAGCAACTGCAAATTATGGAAAATTAGGTGTTTTTTAAAGAATTTAAAAAATCAATGATAAAGTTGTCTTTTGCTTGATATCAGCAAAAAACAATGTATACTTTCTTCCTTACATTTTACTAAGGCATGAAGTTTGAATAAGAACAAAATAAATGCAAAAAAAAATCAAAAAGTAATCGTTGAACATGAAGGATGCAAACCCAGCTTTTATATAACACACTGCAAATCATTCAAAAAATCAAATTATTCGCTCTACAGCATTGCCTTGGCGTTCTCGATTGTGAGATTCCTACTCGAAACTAAGTGTCCAATAACTTGAGCTTGTTGAGGCAATTACAAACCTCTTTTTACACCTAAGCTCCCATCCATCTCGGGATTCAAACTGACGACCTTTGTCCAACTGACTCCTACACCTGGATTGAGATAACGACCTAACCCTTTAGGTTAGACCGGGGCCAACATTTACTTCCCCGTCCGACGGGGAGAACTTCTGGGATCGAACCCAGGCCGACTGGGTGAGAGGCAACCACGCTTACCCCTACAGTGTAGGCTACACCATGTGTCCCGGCTGCAAATCTTTCAATCTTTCAATGAAACGGAATTTATAAATTTTGGACAGCTGAGATTTTCGCTGCCGGCACTCAAGGATGGTCTAATGCACCTTGAGAAAATTTAATTTGCCGATGCAGGTACACGGAGAAAAAAGAGTTCCCAAAATCGTGAACAAGCGTTCATGAAAATGAGAACCACGAACAAAGTGTTCAAATTTCATGGTACGTTTTTCAAAATCGTACCATGGGATTTGAACACTCTGTTCTAGGTTCTCGTTTCCATGAACGCTTGTTCACGATTTTGGGAACTCTTTTTTCTCCGTGTAATATCTATTGTAATGAGAAATTTCCTTGACGAACACTTAAATGCGTTGTTCGCGAACAATTTGATTTAACATAAGAGCTCAAATTTCTTTCTATTATAGGTAATGCAAACAATTACTCATAACATTTCATTGAAACGGTCATCTCAACAATTGTCTCAAAGATATCCACTCCACACCTATAAAAATTACAAGCAGAAACGATTGAGAACTCCCAGGTGAATATCGTGGCACAAGATCGAACACATTATTCAAATGATTAGACCCGTTTGAACTCTGACCTACGCCATATTTCTATCAGCCCTGCAAACGCCTGCAGTCGATTCGATATCGATGCACTTTGCCTTAATCGTCCGTGAAAACAATCACGTTTTTCTTGTAGCAACGTGAACGTACACTTTTCGACCGTTTCCGTTTATCTAACGTTTAATGCCAACCACCTCCCAGTGTGGTTCAGCGCTTGGCAATTGAAACCGTTTGAACACGCAAACGAGTCCTCCGATTAATCAAATGCACCCCACCTGATCTCTCGCCCAAGTTCCGGTTGAAAATCAATGGGCCAAACCTTCCATAAATTGTCCACCCTACCCAGCTGCCCACGAGATAAGCCTCGGGCTTGCTGACCACTGTACTACATTGAATCAAAATAAATTATTATAGACCTGAAAGCTCTCGATACTGCGCTCCTGAGGGCAGGCATTTTGTTCTCGCTGAAACACTGTTAAAAATGTGTAATCAGAATGTTAATTTGTTTGATAATCGCCAATTTCCACGCTTGTAACAAGTGCCGCGAGGCGATTCTTTCGACCGGCTTAGAACAAAATATGCAACGGTCCCAAGTAGAGCAAGCAGATAAATTTTCCGTTTGTTGCATATTCAGCATCCACGATCTTGTTCACGTTTATGTTCCACGCAAGTGGAAGTCAAGTTCATTGCAACGTGGTGACATGTTCTTTATCCAGTCTCCTTTTTTATTTAATTGGAGCGATAAATTCGTCCCTTCACAATTACCTGAGAGAAAAACGTTAGCTGAACGCGGAACTGATATTGTGCGACCATGCGACACCTGTCAATAGTCCCTCAGATGTCACCGGCGATGTTTTGCCAGCTTCGGAACATTAGTACTACCCACATGATCAAACATCAGCAGTAGCACGCCAGTTCTGGACGACAGCTGCAAGGTTTGCCGCGGTCCAGACAGGCTGTGAACAAATTGGGAACGCTAATAAAATGAACGTGCTCCTGCCTTTCAAATGTCATTAAACTGCTAGATTGTGTCATGTATCATGTTTAGCTTGTTCCAGTAGACAACGAACGCATTTTTTTGTTCGAACTTTTGTTGTACTTTGTTCTCTGCGATTATCGAAATACATTAACGCCTCTTATTTCTGGTTTTCCATCAGCTGCTTAAGTTAGAACTAACTTTATCTTATACAAATGTTACTCACTCTATCCTTATTTGAATGTATGCAACAAAAAAACTATCTTGATTTATCCAGCTCCTCAATCCATGAATTTGAGACGCATGAAGCAAAACTCTATCCTTTGTCTTCATTGATGATCTGAATAATGCCCGAGACGATTTATAAATCTGTTAGATGCTAAAATTGCTTGCTCTACACCTTCGATTTTTCTTGTAGAATGCGTAACGCTTACATCAGTCAATTCAGCAATAAGTTTATCGAGAAAGGTTTATGGCAATAACAGCAATGATTATCACTCCTAAAAAAGGATCACGAAAAACTAGGTTGTTTTCATAAAAAAAAACCCTACTAGACCCATTGTCACCCGATTTGACGGTACTAACTAGACCTACCAGAAATAGTCCAAGGAAAATTTTCTTCCAAGAGAAGTTTCTAGTGCGCTTTATATCTAATCCAATGGAATACAATTGAATTTACTCGTATAATGTAATTCTGCTCGATTATGCTGTGCTGCAGAAGTTTTCTCGTTTAACACGAAGAGCAAAGTCAAGTTAGTGTGCACAGTTGTGGTTCTGTCACAAAACATTGGCCTAGCAGAACGGTGCACCTGTAGAACAAAGATGTGTTTTCTTTCTCAGAATAGCAAAATCTAACAATCTAAATTAGTCAAAGCAAGCATCAAATGAATAATAGACTGAGTGCTTTGAACGAGACATGTGACTTCTAAGTAAATTTGTTCTTTTCATGTTGAGTGAACTTAGAACAAACAAATCGATACAGGATCATTACCGTAGAAAGCTTCAAACCATATGCGACCAACAACTATCAGTACCCCCAGGTCAACCGGGAAACGCTCTAACTGAATTTGCTTGCATGGGAAACAATTTAATTCTCGACAATGATTGTCCCCTCTAACCAGGCTGTGTTTGTTCAAAAAGGGGGGCGGGGGGATCGGACCCGGTTCCGGATTGAATTGCATCTCTCTGTGCATTAGCCATGGGCTGATGAAGGGTATAGATTGTAATTCTAGCATAGAAAAACACATTTTTTGCCAATTTCCATGGGTCATTTAAATTGCTTTCTTGAACATTAAATATCTCATATTTGAATGGGTTTCAAAATTACGTCCTGTTACCGTATTTAGTTGCTAGTTCCATTTGATGTACACTCTGTAGGACATTTGATAGTCGAGTGAGTCGTGTCGTCGGTCGTGCATCGAGATTGTTTAGAATTCCCCTTTTCACCGAACCGGACCGTTCCCGTGCAGATCCGAGAACTGCCTACTAACAAGATGGAACCAACCAGAGTATATTATAAAGAAGGGGAGGGTGGGGAAACTTGGTCCTCTTTTTTATATCTGGAGTTTTTTTTTTTTTTTTTTTAAGTTCCAATAAATCAAAATTTTAATTTTTGGTTTTTGAGTGTTTTTTAATACCCCTGACTCAAGGCGATTTCAAAAACACCCAAAAAGCAAAAAACTGGAAATTTGGTTTATTGGACCTTTTCAAAAAAAACTCCTGGTATCATTATAAGATATTTTTTATTTGGCCGCGCATTTTTTAATCTGTTTTGTGAACGCATTTATCTATTTGGATTAGCTTATTGATTCTTGAAAGTATTTCACATACAACCTGTTCAAACAAGTGCTATATGTTCGGTGAAAATCTCAATAATGCGCTCCAAAAAAAAATTAAAAATCAATTTGACTTAAGAGCAATTCTCTACCAAAACCGGAATTGGATTTTATTTGTATTTTTTTATTTAGCTCAATCTTTGTTGGAGCCTTCCCTATGACAAAAAAAAACAAACAAACCCATACAATTCTCCATACACTTTTGGCAGCTGTCCATACAAAAATGGTACGTAAATATTCGAAAATCTGTAGCTTTTGAATAAATTTTCTAATCAATTTGGTGTCTTCGGCAAGGTTGTAGGTATTGTTAAGAAATAGCCAAAAAATATAAAAAAAATTGCCGATTTTTTAATCATTTTTTTTATATAGAAACTCATTTTGTCAAAATGCTTATTTTTTTTATTTTCGAGTTATTTTACATGTTTTAGAGGACCAAAATCCGCAACTTTTAAGCCATCAAGAAGTATGGTCAAACATTCTTTTGCCGAGTTATGAATTTCAGAAAAAAATAATGAATTTGTAAAAAATCTAAATTTCATACAAAATCAAATCAAATTATTCGCTCTACAGCATTGCTTTGGCGTTCTCGATTGCGAGATTCCTACTCGAAACTAAGTGTCCGAAGGCTTGATTATTGAGGCAATTGCAAACCTCTTTTTACACCTAAGCTTCCATCCACCCCGGGATTCAAACTGACCTACCAGTGACTCCACCGAGGCAGGACCCAGGGAGACGACTCCTACACCTGGACTGAGCTATAGACCTAACCCTTTAGGTTAGACCGGAGCCAACATTTACTTCCCCGTCCGACGGAAGGCGTGGTCAGACAAATCTCGTCTCGAAAAATGC
Organism: Culex pipiens pallens; assembly: GCF_016801865.2. Classification (NCBI taxonomy): domain Eukaryota; kingdom Metazoa; phylum Arthropoda; class Insecta; order Diptera; family Culicidae; genus Culex; species Culex pipiens. The sequence goes on from NC_068938.1 coordinate 115,942,947, forward strand.
CACCGGGACCGTCTGGGATCGAACCCAAGCCGACTGGGTGAGAGGCAACCACGCTTACCCCTACACCACGATCCCGGACAATTTCATACATAGAATTTTTAATACCAAATTATTTAATGTAAAATTGAAAACAAAGTTGTTGCAAAGTTGGTCGAAATCGGCTGATTTCGTAGAGAATTGCTCTTCATCAAATCGTTGTCTACAATAAAAAAAAAATCTTAACGGTTTTAGTGAATGTTAAACTATGGAACGCACTATTTAGACAATTGAACGTTTATTGAATTTATAAACTTTTTTTTTTCAATTTATTTTTATATTGTTACTTATTGTTTTATCAAAATGATGACGGTACACAGGTTAGATTTTAAGCCTACCCATTCTCCGCTAAATGATAGAGTGGAAGCGTTTGTTAGCAAATCACACACCCCCTAACTCGGTAAAACACTTTGCGCGAGCTCCGGCACTGTATTAGTTGATAGTGCATTTAAATTTAAATTAATTAAGCGCAAAACAGATAAATAACAATGGGCCCAACTGATGTATTTATGGACAACGGCGATACCAGAACATGGAGTAGCGCACCAATCACGACAATCAATTCCTGGCTGGCTGGCCGGCCAGAGCCAAAGGGGAGTGTTGGCTTTTCGAACGAGGTGGCGTGAATTACGAAGAAGGTGACGTTTATACGTAATCGAACGGCCCCAGGGTCGGTGCGCGACACGTTCAAACTATTCCCGGTTGAGCAGCTGGATTCGACAAATTTAATTTACTTCCTGCAATGACGTTCATGAACACCTGTTTGCGCAAACGTGTAGCTTAAAACGGCTCCGTGATTCATTTGACTTATCCCTGGCTTCCGTAAGAGTGGCTGGCAGTACAATGTCTGTTGCAGATTGGTACGCGAAGTGACAATTCTTGTATATGGAAGTAAAATTTATTTTTGAAGCTAAATAATTTTTAGATTATATTACAACAAGGCAGGGAATGGTCAAGAAGATTATGAAATTAAAGTGTTTTCAAATAAAGGTTTTGCAGTCTTTTCAAAAAATGTTTATTTGTAGGAAGATTCTGATGAAATGTGAAATTTCACAGAGGACACCTATAATCCACGGGTTTTAAGCATTCCATGAAATCGTGAAAATTCAATAACAATCCAAATGAAGGCATTAGGCATTACCATGCTTATATTTGTACACAAATTTGTTATTCTTGGAACTAACTTATCGTTATCGGTTATTATCAACGTCGTCAGGCACACAGCGCGTTTGTTTTCACGGCTCTTTTCTACGGCATGCACTCAACTCTCTCAAGGGCTTCCATCAAAGTCGAACCATTTACCTCTTGAATACAACCGTCGCTGATAAGAAAACACGGAGAGAAAATCACATTTATCACAGATAAACCGCACACCGTAAACACGGCACGAACGAACGAAATGCTCCATCTCTAGAAGGATCCAATCTCGATTCGGAAGAACCCCCCTTTCTCCCATCATCTCCCTTTAAAGCCAACATGTGTCCCATCTTCCAAGCACACCGGGATTATGTTTCCATGGCAAGTATCCTTGCTTCTTGTGCCGTGTTGCCGGCTGGCTGGATTGCTGGGAATATGCAAACATCGAATTATGCCAAACCACAAGCCTCCCCCCTACTCCAACTTGAGAGGTGCTTCCGAGCGCGGCGACGACGACGACGGAACGAGGATGACACTCGAAAATCCCACAAAATCCTCGAGACTTGATTCCGAAAAGTCGTTACTTGACATCGTTCGGGGCTTGCTTGCGGTAGCGCGTCGGAAAGTCAAACTCATTAAAAAAGCTCCAAAGTAATCTTTATCTCCGTTGATGATTAATCTGATGTTGGATGATTCTACTTAGTGGTATTTCGGATGATTTTCACTTTGGATGATGAATGACAACTTTTTGAACATTTTTGACAAAAAAATATACATAGATATGTTCATGCATTGACTCTTTGGTCCCAAGACCTTCAAACCACATTTAAAGTTTTCATGCGACCTGTTTAAATATAAGGCTCTAGCCTTGAAACTTTAAACTGAACTATTTTTCTCTAAAAGCCCAATCAATTATCTTTCAATTGGGTTCAAGTCTGAATTCAGTTGAAATGGCGCGGAGCTATGATTTTTTGGAAAATGTGGTATTTGCGAAAGTCGATCATAATGCCAATTTTCGGACCACCCTGACACGGCGTAGGTCACCCTAAGAGCCAAACAAAAAAATACGGGTCTAATTATTTTGGCCAAGGAACCCCCAGTCCAATTTTAAGCCCGAACGGACCACTGTTTTCGTGGCGAATTTCTGTTTATAAAGTCATCCTTCTTGACTTTTGAAAGGTTTATCAAGGTCAAGGTTTAATTTTGAATATTCTCCACGAGCAAATCTATCAGTGTAGCTATCAATGCTACATACTTTGAAATTTTATATTTTTTCCTTGAATCTCAAAAAAAAATTATGGCATTAATGTTAAGAGCCAAACGAAAATTATAGGCATGTTTCCAAGTTTTTGAATAATGAGTCTTTTATAACCCATCAGGCCTGAAAGGGTTAAACAATACTTATTTGTTATCCTCTGATTCAGTGTCAAGTTCAAGGTCAATAATTATAGAACGCGTCTTTTTATGTTACCTTGACAATGTACAAAAAAGTTTTTTAAGTGATGACCCATTTTCGAATTTTTAACCCCTCAAAATCAATCGTGTGATTTTGAATAAAAAATCAGAAAGTTCAGCTAATTTTGCATAAGAATAACCCTTTGTACGATTGTTGTGGCTCGTGCACTGCTTGTATGTAACCAGATACTGCATTTCATCACAAAAATATTTTTTCAAATGTCATATTCTAGCAAAAAAAAATTGGTCAAAATCATCACTTTATCAAAAATTATTTTTTGTAAAATTCTGATAACTCGTGAAGAATAAATTCAAACCCCTGTATAAACATCTTTTTTTTTTTGTTTTGTCTGCTCTACTGCCGTTCTACGCATAATTGTCCCATGTCATTTTTGGACGATTTTGACTTTTTGACATTTTTAGATTAGTTTGTGCTATATTTTAAGAAAAACACATAAAATCTTATACTTTGTTCGGAAACTCATTAAAAACAACACCAAGTCTGTTTGTCCCATCGTTACACTTCTACGCATAATTGTCCCACCAAGTATTTTCATTCACGGAATCATTAGTTTAACGAAGCATTATGTCGTGTTTTCGTATTGTATAGCAAGAGGATCATAAATAAGAGTGATATATTACTAACTGGGGCGATTAGGGACACATAGGGTGGATAGGAACTCACGGGACAATTATGCGTAGAAACACAGAAATCGGTCGAAAAATGTCAACTGCGTTTTTCTCAGTTGCACTTTTTTGAACATGAGACAGTTATGCGTTGAACGGCAGTCTACTGAGTAGAATATTTTTAAACTCTAAAAAATTTCACTGCAAAGTTACAAAAAACACGTAATCATAAAATTGCAAGTCTCACGATTTTTAAGAGTTGCGTCACGGAAAATGGCAGCGATTTTAAAACTTTTTTTTTTATAAAAAAAAAACGTTTTTTTTTCGGAATTTTGAGTACGCCATCAAATCGGGCGTAAAATTTTACAAAAAAGTCCCTTTGACACCAAATTTCTATCCCTTCACGGTTTCAAGCTACAAAACACTGAAAAACGTGTCTGAGTAAAAGTCCAGAAAAATGAAAGAGGTCGTACCGCCCCACTGCCACGAGATATCGAAAAAATGACAACGGATTCGTGATCGGGGGCCAAAAGTACCCCTTGGAGCAAAGTTTCACGAAAATCGAAGAGGGGTCGGGCAACTGCTGTGTGAGTTGGCATTCTTCATATAAAACATCAAAAGGCATTTGTTCTTCAAAAATATATCTAGAGTTTTTTTTTTAAAGGTCCTAAGACATATAAAACACAATAGCTTATAGGACCTTTTAAAAAATCTCTAGACATGATCACATCGGCATCGTAATAACGACATACTTGAAAAAAGCAGACGTTCCTGGCACGATCCACCAGCGAAAAACACTTTAAATCTCAGATGTTCACACGACTTGCTCAACATTGCTTCTTTTTCTTCTGCAGTTGCTGATGATGACGACGCTGCTGCTGAAGGGGGTGGCAAAAGGACGAGTAAAAACGGAATAATAAAATAAGCCGGCAGGATGTTACTTCCGTTTTACTCCATTCAATCCACTCTCCCTCCCCATTCAGTTCCCCATACTCCTCCCCCACGAGCTTGAGTAACGACAACTTTGCCACTGCTGCTGCTGCTGCTGCTGGTTTGTGCCATACAAGTGGATTGTCCGTTGGGGGGATGGGCAATGCTGGTCTGTATGTTTCGCAAACGACACCGAGTTGCTGATTGTTGGGGATTACTGAATGGTGGGGAAAGATGGGGGAGGGCCTGTTCCGAATGCCGAGCATGTACGACGACGAGCTACAAACATTTGTCGTTATTCGGAGGAGATATAAAGACTCGACAAATCACTTTCGCGTCAGCACAAAACGGTCTGTTTATGTTGCAGATTTTCCTAATGATGGCACATTGAACAGGGATGAAAGGCACCCGGGAAATACGATTGGATTTGGATGCTCAAGTCAGGAACTCTTTTCACCACCAGTTGGGCATTCCATTCATTTGAATGAATGTGGGCTTGAGAGATAAGACTATTTCCGATACTTTGAAAGAGTTTCAGCAATTGAAATACATTCTGTTGCCACCTTATTTATTTTTAATAAATTATAATTAATAAGAATAAAGTTTACCTAAAAAATGTGTAAAAATGTAAAGCTTATTAAAATTCAACAGAAACTCATGAAAATTTAACAGTTCATAATGCAATATTAAACATTTTTTGGTACAAAATCTTTCACCATTCCCTGATGATCGTCACTTTTTCTGTGCACTAACTTGGCAACTAATCAACATCTTTTGTGGAAATTATTACCTATAGCTTCTATCAACAAAAAAAAATATATTAAAAACTCACTCGACTTGCGACCACCTGCTAGCAAGTATTCATTGCCTCCGACCATTAATGTTTCGGAATGTGTTTGTCCATTATTGCGTTTTGGTAAACAAACAATTTCCCTGCGCCCGCCAAGTGGATCACTTGCCGCTGAATAAACATGTGTCGGGGTTTCATACAGTCAGTACACGATGTACTACTCACTTAACGGAATAGTATAGCTGTCTGCACTAGATTCATCATCCGCGGTTGCCATCCCTTTGGGTTACCACAGACACAGGATGAGCAGCGGCGGTTGATGCTTACTAAAAATATAACGATCATCGTCACCCACCACCCCACTTGAACACTATGTTGCCAGGCATTTCCTCCTTCTCTGGGTGTTCTCAGTACTTTTCTGAATCAACCAGGTACACTCGGTCGGAAGTCGAGTTAATTGGAGTGCATATTCCTTTTGTCACTGTAGGTAGTTTTTATTGAAAAAGTGTGCAACCACTACTGTGTTGAAAAAATAAAAAAGTTAATCCAGTATGGGAAACCCAACTACTGTCTGTCTGATGAGATGATACCAAATTGCTGAGATTTATTTATAGCTAAATTGAATGGGACTCTTGAGCTGATGGCAGTGGAATACATAGAACGTTCATATATGTTACATTTTTTGCAATGAAACAGTCCAGAACGTGGTTGCTGGTAGGATGTATCTAAGTTTTTATTTTCTGTGTCTTGTCAAGCAGTTTAGTGGGTCTCGTGGCGCAGGGGTAGCGGCTTCGGCTGCCGATCCCGATGATGCTATGAGACGCGGGTTCGATTCCCGCCTTATCCACTGAGCTTCTATCGGATGGTGAAGTAAAACGTCGGTCCCGGTTTCTCCTGTCTCGTCAGAGGCGCTGGAGCAGAAATCCCACGTTAGAGGAAGGCCATGCCCCGGGGGCGTAGTGCCAATAGTTTCGTTTCGTCTTGTCAAGCAAAGGGGAAAACTTTTCAAGAGAAACATGATTGCATGCAGTGTAAATAACTTTCTTTCCCATCCGATTTGACGAAGTGAAGGGCAGCATATGGTCGCTTGTGTACTGTCTTGTGACACGTCTGCCGTAGAAAGATAGGACGTGTCACAAGAAAGCACACACGCGACAATAAACTTTTTGGGGAATTACCTCTAAAATATATTTATTTTTTTCAGATTATTTGTTTAGATCCCTCGTAACAGCTACTCGTCTGAAAATATAAATAACATCCCAACCTCATTCAACTAAATCTCGTTTTTTTAATAACATTACAGATAGAAAAAAATCAAAACCTTCTTGTGGTAAAATGGTATTTAGAAAATAAAACTCAGATAAATTTAAAAAAAATCCTCTTTATCCGGACCCCGCCTCTAGGTGGCCAAAAAATCTCTATTAAAATTCTAGAAAATTGGTTGGAAGTTTAACTTGTTTTTTGCACCTTTGCCACTTTTTTCTAATGTATTTTCTTTTCAACCTTGGCTATATTTTTCACTATCATTTCCTATATTTTGTAAAAACAAGTGTGCAGTTATTTATAAATGTTCCAGACTATGCCTCTACGCATTTTTTGACAATTTAAATGACAATGGTATTGCTCTATAAAAAAAAAGTGAAAAACAAGAAAAATTGGAAAAGTGCCTGTAAATACATGGGAAAATAGTGTTGTTTTTTGCGAGGTGTTTTTCTGTCCGTGGTAACCCCAACGTAGTTGTTTGATTATATCAATTGAGATAGAAGCTTAAGTCACAGCTGAAAGGATCTCCAAAAACTCTGTTTACACCATAAAGAAACTATCTGTATGTTGATAAATTAAGGGGTTCAACATATGTGATCGGCAAAAGAGCCAGAGGTTGGTATGAGCACACACTTATACTTTTTTTAATCTGTTTTCAGGGCATAAAAATGTACATAATCAATTAGGGTTAGTGAAATTTCACGATTTCGCGGACAGCGTGAAATCCGCGAAATTTGACTTTTTCCGCGAAATCCCGTGAAATTTTATGTTTGTGTAAAAATGTAACGATTTTTCCCAAAATAATTTATCAAACTCAAAAAGGAATAAAAATAATCTCATGAACTATTGTAGAATTAAGCGAGTGAATACCCTGGTTTAATTACTTATATATGGTTAGTGATTTTTGACGATTTCGTGGACGGCGTGAAATTCGTAAAATTTATCAATTTTTTCAATTCATTTTTTTTAATAAAAACCTAATCAATATTTCATCCAAAAAGACTATTTAATTAAATTTTATTAGTTTTCAATTAAAAGATCTTAAATATATATGTATGTCAAGTTGATATGAACCATTTGAAGACATGTTCAGATTTTTTAGTTATTTTTAAAAAATAACTAAATTTAATAATATTTTCATTCGCTGTATCTAACACTATTCTGCTATTTTATTTTAAAGGTATAGTTTTGAAAGAAATTAAAAGAATCAAGCTATGTTTTATTCAAAATAAAATGAAGAGTATTATTTCATCTTTGGACTCACATTTTAATAACATATCAATTTTTTTAGGCCTGTTTAATTTTAACGTTGTTTGTTTATTTGGGTGGATGATTCCTGTGAAAGTAAAAAAAATATTTTTTTTTGTTTTCTTTTCTCATTTTGAATTAACATTTCAATTTTGTTAAAAATAATATTATATTTGCAAATTGATTTTAAATTTAGTTTTTGAAAAGTGAGCTAAAACCCTTAAAAAATATGCTCACTGGGCTAAATGTCGCAGAAAATTCAAATTATTTTACTCATTTTGACTGGGCAAGATTGTTATATCTTGCTTTGATATATAATTATATAACAGAAGCAAATTAGCGAAAACATTTAAGCTTTATAAGTCGAATATTAAAAGAGCAGTTCAGTAAATGAGAATACGCGTGCCCTACTTTTTGTTTCAAGAGCTCATCCATAAACCAGGAGGATTTTTTTTTTGAAAATTAGGAGAATTTATTTTTGTGTCGCATTCATTAAGTGAAGATATTTTTTTTTTTTTTTTTTTTTTATCAGTTCGTTTATTTAGTTGGCTCAAACGGAAAACCCTTTACGGAGCCGGGTATCATTGTACAGTTATAAGAAAAATAAATTACAAAATCATATAGTAATGAATGCACTAACTAGTGGATATCTTTTAACAACATCGTTCATTAAGTATTTCAATTGAGGCATTATAAGTTGCAAAAAAGCTCTCCAATGTTGGTCAACGTCGAAGGAACAGCACAGCACGTCGATAAGTTTGTCGAAACTGATCAGTCCTGCGTTGTTTGTTGTTCGAGGCGCTGAAGTTGAAGATCTGGATTGGCTGGCTTTTTTCGGCTTTCGTGATAAATTCGTTGATATTGGTTCACTATCCGCAGCGGTGTTGGTGGTTACATGTTCGATGTGGTTCGGTTGTAGGAGAGTCTTTGCGGCAGAGTTTGGTTCTGCAGGTAGTTGTTTCGTGGCTTCATTGTACGCGTGTTTGTACAACTTCTTGAGATTTCGTTTCACTGTATTGGTTTTCGCGATGAAAATTGGACAGTTGGAGATTATTTGATGGTATTGTCCACATCTAAAGCAACAATTGTGTGTCTCCGAACAATCGGCTTCTGTGTGGTTCCCCATACATTTGCAGCAACGGGCACTGTTCGAGCAGTGCTTTACTGTGTGACCGTACTGCTTACAATTTGTACAATACATCACTTTAGGAAAATATGGTCTAATCGGCAGAACTATGTTTTGATATTGTACAAAGTCTGGCAGAACGGTTCCATAAAATGTAATACGTAGTCCAGACGATGGTAGATAACATTCTTCGGTTTTCGAAAATTTTGCTAATCGGCTACAAAACTTGATGTTTACAGGCTTGAGCCGAGGATCGTTGAATTTTCCGATGCCTTTGTCTTTCATAGTAGAAGGAGTTATGTCATCAGCATAAACTACTCCGTCTACTTCAACTAGGTGAGGCGGTATGAAAACATGATGTGTTTTTCTAAAGTACTTGTCATTCACTAATCCGTCAGCTTCATGTCTGTTAGTTAATGAAACTCGGATTTTCATGGGATTTTCACTTCTAATTTCTTCAATTGAACGATAACGTTGATTGAGATCGTCAGCAAGAGGCAGCAAACGGAGGGGATCTTGCTGCTTTTTTATGTAAACGTAAAATGGTCCAGATGATGAAATCGGGTACGTCCGTATTTTTTCTACTGAAGGTCGTTTCTCCGTAAAAGAAGATTTGTTGGTCCTTTGTTTGTCACTGTTGGCCATTTTGATCACAAGATCGCGAGGTTACTCCTTCGAGCAAGTGTGAGTATCAACCGTTCGCTCGACTGCTGAGCGTCAACTGGAAGATATTTTTAGTTTATTGAAGAATATTATATAATGGAGCATAAAAAGTAGTTTTTGTGATTTAAACTTAGAATTTTCAGAGTTATTTTAACATTTTTCAAGTTCCGCGAAATTTGCGTGAAATTTGGTGTTTTGAAATTGAGCTCCCCGTGAAATTTGCATTTTTCGAGCGTGAAAAATCACTAAGCCTAATTATCATCTATTAACCAAACAAATTTGAAGACATTTGGTTGTATCATTACCAAGACATAGCTATCTATTTGGAGTTAGCAGTTTAAAAAACGGATGCCTTGACAAAATCGATTTTCAAAAAGTTTAATGAAAAAAAATAAAAATATTTTTTATGATGTTCAAATAAAAAAAATTCAGTTTTTGAATTTTGTATTTTTTAAAAAAGCAAAATTTAAAAATCGGGCTTCACGAGATATGTCTTGAGAGTCTTCACCACAAATTTCAGCCAATTTGGTCCATCTCATTTCAGTATTACGTCATGATTTGAAATCCGGACACTTAGTAACATATCATTTTTGTTATAGGTGGCAAAAAATCATATAACTAGTTGGAAATGACGACATATCATCAGGATGTAGTATAAACAGTCAGTTTTTTAAGAATGCATGCGAAACATGAATTTTAAAACAATTTTTCATCAGAATTTTAAAATTAAATGACTTTGTGTGCTTCGAATCCCGGATTGTGATAAAAGCTGATTCGAAATCCGGACACATTTGCATCGAATTCCGGACACTCGATTTTGCATATGAATCGCACAAATTTGGACTGAAATGTTAGTGAATGGCATTCTTTAGGTCTCAAATGAAGTGCTAACATCAATACAATCGATCTTTTATGTAAAAATTTGCTAGAATTTAAGGAAATCAAAGCTATACATTTCTGCTTTGCATTCTTGATGCTTGGGACGCCTTTGAAATATATCAGTGAAATGTTTCACATTTTTGTTAAACTTATTATTTTATTTTATTGTTTTAGCGTTAACTACAGAGTTCAAACAAACTTTAAATGAAAGTTGATGTTAGAATTCATCAAATAACACAGTTTTGGCATTCATAATGCGAACTTATGTTCACATAATTAATACAACAAGATGAGGTGTCCAGGATTGGAAGCCTCCGGAATTTCGAATTATGACATTAATTATGACAGTTCGCTGTATGGATGTCAAATTTTTTAGCTTAAATCGTCTCTTTCTCAGTTTGATCTTCAGGAAGCTTTCAGGAGTGATTGAAATGAAAATTATAGAGAAATAATTTTGGATTTGAAGGGCTCAGTTTGGGTAAACTCTAAACATCTTAGTAAATGCACTCTGGCCGTTGCAAATCTTTTTCAAAATTTATGTAAGGTAGAAAAAAAGTTTTAATGGGATCGAAGTAGCCGTGCGCGAGATCGGATGTGAAAATTTTATGGTGCTAAAAATTGTGACAGCTCATGCGTTTCCCGATTAATTCCCTTAAAACAATTTACTTCCTTTCGTGTTAAACTACGAAGATTCGGTCCACATTTTTGGTGATGGCAAGTACCAGTGATTGCCAAATATGCTCGACCAAGTTGAAAGGAAAGAACGGCAGGATCACCAGTCCATCAGTTGGTTGTAATCATGAAGATTCCATCGTTCCTGTCCCAGATGCTCTTCCAGCAGCTAGAATTTACCGTCCGTCATTAGCTGATCAGCCGAGCTCCTGTGGTCTAATGGTTACAGGTTTTGCTTTACGAGCGGAAGATCGTGGTTTCAAACCCACATGGCTTGGCACATCCTTTCCCCTGTACTCTTCACATGTATAAGGACCAACTGTTCTCTGTATAATTGCCCTACAGAGCTCCACGGCCCGATCGCAAAAAGTGCTTTGAAGGGACGAGTTTTCCAGAAACCAGAACTTAAGGGCTAGCTGGGTATAAGTAAACGTAAAATGTGCACTTCGGTTCTAGCGATACATTTGGACAGTACAGAGTGGAAAAGGCAGAGCCAAAGGGGATTGAAAAAACATTCAAACCTCTTCGGCGGCGAAGTTACGGCAGTGGATCGCTCGACACAGTCGCTCAACACAGTCGCTCAACAATAGCGTGTGTGCGTGTCCCATCTGCCTAATAACAGAAGAAGCCTTTGTGATTCTATAAATAGAATTGCAAGTCCGCAATAGATCTAATTCCTGGTCGCAGTGGATAGTGACATCAAACAAAAATAAAAATAGCTGATCAAGTCCAGAAGTCTCAAAAGTATTGCGAATCAAGTGGCATTTTTTTGATAGCTTGAGCTGAAGAATCCTAATTTGGTGAGATCATTCCTTTTCATTAATCATTATTTAACAGATGATTTTTCCTTATAAATACGATATTATATTCTATTAGTTAAATGATATATCCCTATAACCCTTCCCTTTCTCCAAACCAAATTTTCTCCCCCCCCCCCTCTCGCCCTCACTCCATCCCCCCCCCCCCAAATTTACACTTACACACCCAACCACAACTGATTTGGAGCGTTTGGTACGGTATGTCCACGCATCCTTCCTCCCCTGTTGATTCTGTGAAATGTGCTCCGTTCACAGAATCTGTCTCTGCGGTTAATGCAACGCAGTAGGCCTGGCCGTTTTAATTTTTGCAATACGTCTTCGGGGTTACTCAAGTGTACTGCAATAATTAATATTGACAAGAAAGAACTTGGGGCGTAATCTAATCACAAGTTCTTCCAGGATGCTTTCTTCGGACTGGCTGCGCTTGTGTTCGATTAGATTAGATTAGATTAGGTAGAAAAAAAGTTTTAATGTGATAAACTGCCCCTGGTCACATAAATGTCCCATATGCATTTTCATCGCTTTTGAGTTAACTCGTACTTTGTCTAGAAATCAGGAGGAAATCCATTTTTTCGCGAAAAATTAACACGTAGCCTTATGTGTGGGACAAACTAAAAGGACAAATCATTCTTGGGGAAAGATATAAATGACATTTTTGGGCTATGTTTTTACGGCGTTAACTTTAACATTTAGTGAAAATGAGAATCCCCCACAACTTTTTGTAAAAAAATTGAATCGCTTCACCGGGTCAAAACCAACTGCTCCAAAATTTGGGTATTATTCACAGCTTCATACAACTTTACAGGCAACTGCAAAACACCTGACACTAGCAAATATTGTCCCTATACTTTGTGTAACCACAGGGCAAAACTGATTGCTGTGGTTATTTTTCTTAGCACTCATGTCGTCGTAAACAAGCGAAACGAAGCTCGAGCTAGAACTTCACTAAACGAAACCAGATGAGCTACTAGCAAGTGACCTACCGTTTTTATATTTATTTCACTGCAGAGATAGCGCACTAATCTTTTGCTGACCGCGAATAATCTTCTTTCACCGCAGCCACTCGAATCGCGATAATTCCAATCACTACAAAGCCGTCTGCTGAACGATGAATGGGAATTTTGTTGCTTTTTTCTCAAAACAGCGTGATTTAAAATTAGCGCGGGCAATTTTTTTTCTCGCGATAAATTCTAGGCCACTAATTTTCAAGTACACCTTTGAGCCAAACCAAATCACCACATCCTTCACCGTAGACGACGTCGCATCAACTGAAACTGCTGCTGACTGGGAAGATTCACCAAAACGGCTGGCTGGTGTTCTGCTATCACAGTCGCTTCGGGAAAGCGCCAATCCTCCCCCGAACGTGCAAAAGTTGGACGAGAGCAAAGTACAACAAAAAAAAAGTTACAGTACACGAGGAAATCTTTTGCTATCTACCTTATCACTTGTCGTTTATCTCTTCTTTCGCTTTTTTTTCTTGGCTTCTTTTTACCCTGTTGTAGCCACACACCTGTGAACGACGACGACGACGACGACGACGAACCACCTTCAACTTGAAAATCTTCCCCTAGGTCGTTTGTCCCGGTCCCGTCCCGTTCGGGCGCTCATCCACAACTGGGTAAACTCGTAAATACTACATCACAACGTGGTTACCACAGCAAACACGCTGACAAAACAACCGCCACTTTTCGGTTTGGGAAAAGTAAGCCCCCAGCCCCTTTCGCCACCTTTTCCCGTCCCCCTAGAGTTTTCCTTTGCACACTAACCAAAAGGAAGGAAAACATATACCTACTTGCGCTCGCCTACTCTTACCCCTCCAAACCAGGAATGGAACGACGGTGGAAAAAGGAAAGATGGAAAGTAGCACGCGACACAAACGCGTAGTAGGCATTGCTAAGTAGAAATTTGTCACTCTTTCTCGTTCTCAACTGCTCAGGACGAATGTGTGGCGCGCGCGTTCGGAAGTATGGAAGAAGAAACAGAGAAATTTGTAGTGCACGGAAACAAACAAATCTAGAGTTTTTTTAAGGTCCTGTAAACATATGAAATACATTAGCTTATTGGATCTCTTCAAACAAAACTCTTGAAATGTGGCTTATTTTTTTTTGTTTTTATGTTAATAAAAGACTAATTTTCCAAACTACTACCATTATACTATATTATAACCCAAAGTTCAACTATCCATAAGTTGGTATGCAACTTCGAATAATCGTATCATTACCAATTTTTCGTATTTTTTATTTTCTTGCGACATAAAATTCGAGTTCTGCGACAACATTTTAGTTAAATGTGAGTTGTTGATCAAATAACCAAATGAGCAGTTATCTACGAAATCGGTCTATTATCTTCTATTTTAATTTTTGTATTTTTTAATCCGGCTGAAACTTTTTGGTGCCTTCGGTAAGCCCAAAGAAGCCATATTGCATCATTAGTTTGCCCATATAATTTTCCATACAAATTTGGCAGTTGTCCATACAAAAATGATGTATGAAAATTCAAAAATCTGTATCTTTCGAAGGAATTTTTTGATCGATTTGGTATCTTCGGCAAAGTTGTAGGTATGGATACTTTGTCACTAAAACTTGATTTGCAAAAAAACACTATTTTTTCATTTTTTTATATGTTTAAATATTTTATTTGAAAAGATCGGAAAATTTCATATTCATGTTTCATATTATTCAACATTGAAAATCGGACCATTAGTTACTGAGATATCGACATTAGAAAATGGTGGGTTGTTTGGGACTCGGAAAACATCATTTTTTTTTTAAAACCTTTGCATGGCAATATCTAAGCAACTAAGGGTCATATCAACAATGTTCCATAAAGCAAAATATAGAGAATTTTTTAGCTTTTCAAAAAAAAAAATTCAAAAGTGGGCAAACATGTGCTTTAATTTCAAAAAATGAAAAATTGCGACTATTTTCAAAAAAGTCACCTAAAAATGGATGTAACTTGAAAACGGTGCACTTTATCAAAATTTCACTGAAGTACATCGAAAAATTAAGTTGAAAATAATTTGCGACCAATATTCCGATTTTTTGAAAAAATCAGTATTGATTAAAAAAATCATAACTCAGTTAAAGACTTTTTGCACAACCTGAGAATTTCTGAAAAGTTGGCATTTGATGTCATCTAAAACATATAAAAAAATAAAAAAAATAAAAAAAATGTTTTTTTGCAAATCAAGCTTTAGTAACAAAAAGTTAAATAAAAAATCACCAAAAAAATTTTTAACCTTGTAAAAAATTTTTCCAGTATAGTCCGTAGTCCGTACCTATAACTTTGCTGAAGACACCAAATCGATCAAAAAATTCCTTCGAAAGATACAGATTTTTGAATTTTCATAAATCATTTTTGTATGGAAAAAAAAAAACGAAACTATTGGCACTACGCCCCCCGGGGCATGGCCTTCCTCTAACGTGGGATTTCTGCTCCAGCGCCTCTGACGAGACAGGAGAAACCGGGACCGACGTTTAACTTCACCATCCGATAGAAGCTCAGTGGATAAGGCGGGAATCGAACCCGCGTCTCATAGCATCATCGGGATCGGCAGCCGAAGCCGCTACCCCTGCGCCACGAGACCCACACATTTTTGTATGGACAGCTGTCAAATTTGTATGGAAAATTATATGGACAAACTAATGATGCAAAATGGCTTCTTTGGGCATACCAAAGGCACCGAAAAAGTTTCAGCCGGAATAAACAATACAAAAAAAATCGAATGACCGAAATCTGAGAGAACTGCTCAAGTGCATTTTCAATCAAAAATAAGACATCGACAGGTTTTTTTTCGTGACCACATTATCCAAAGATTTGATTATCGGAAGATATTTTTTTACATGGTTTTCGGATAATCGAGTCTGTATTGTACTCTTTTTTAAATATGCTTCCCAAATTAGAAAAGAAATATACAAAAATTAAAACCAAGAATTATACAAACATTCAAGAATTCAAGAATTACGCAATCACGCAGAAAAATAAGGCATATTTGAATTAACAAAACGTTATGTTGAATCAACGCTAAACGTAAAGTAACTCTTTCATAACAACAAAAGACATTTGTGAAGATAAGAATAGTCAAGGAAACAAATTTTCATTCTCGCACAGGCTTATCGTACATAATAGGTTTCGGCGTGCTATCTTGAATTTCATGTCTTACTTTTTTTCTTTATTTTCTTTGGGACAAAAGCACTTGGATTACTTTAGTACAGTTATCTCACCTATATATTAGGATGGCTCGAGATGGTCGATTTTCAGAACATGTTATTTGATTGCTTTTAGGCCCCTGAACAACTCCCTTAAATTTGGGAGCGATTGGTTGCGTCCACACTTTGCGCATTGCATTTCAATTTTGTATGGGAATTAGTATATAGAAACCTGCTGTTTTACATTTTGATTTTTATCATTTTTATTTTCCACTAAATTATATTCTCTAAAACTATCCTGCAGAAAATATTGTGCAATCTGGCTCCTGTCAAAGGAAACAACGTGCTCAAAACTGGTCTAAAACGAAATTTCCAAGCAAAAACCCCAAATAGCATCAACAAACTTTGTTCTGATTTGATTTGAACATTTTTTTCAATTTTCACCTCCGTGTACGCACGAGAGCAAGCAGCAGTGAAGTTGACAAATAATGGTAATATTCATCAGGAAATGGTAACAGATTTAGTGTCAAAAAAGTATAATATTACATTTGAAAATGATGAATTTTAATCAGTTTCTGGTAAATATTCATCATGTTCAAATTTTTACACAGGTAATATTACTCAAAAAAGAGATAATATTCTACCAACCAAATTTTCAACATTCCAAAATTCAACTTTTTTTGCTGTGTAAAATTTAGATGGGTAATTCTCTACCAACTCACACGAAATCGGGAAAAGTTGCCCCGACCCCTCTTCGATTTGCGTGAAACTTTGTCCTAAGGGGTAACTTTTGTCCCTGATCACGAAACCGAGGTCCGTTTTTTGATATCTCGTGACGGAGGGGCGGTACGACCCCTTCCATTTTTGAACATGCGAAAAAAGAGGTGTTTTTCAACTATTTGCAGCCTGAAACGGTGATGAGATAGAAATTTGGTGTCAAAGGGACTTTTATGTAAAATTAGACGCCCGATTTGATGGCGTACTCAGAATTCCGAAAAAACGTATTTTTCATCGAAAAAAACACTAAAAAAGTTTTAAAAATTCTCCCATTTTCCGTTACTCGACTGTAAAAAATTTTGGAACATGGCATTTTATGGGAAATTTAATGTACTTTTCGAATCTACATTGTCCCAGAAGGGTCATTTTTTCATTTAGAACAAAAATTTTCATTTTAAAATTTCGTGTTTTTTCTAACTTTGCAGGGTTATTTTTTAGAGTCTAACAATATTCTACAAAGTTGTAGAGCAGACAATTACAAAAATTTTAATATATAGACATAAGGGGTTTGCTTATAAACATCACGAGTTATCGCGATTTTACGAAAAAAAGTTTTGAAAAAGTTACTTTTCGCGTTTCTTCTTAGTTTCGTCGTCCGTGTCTGTCGCGGGTGACCATGAATGGCCATGATCGATGACGACCAAATTTTTGTAATTGTCTGCTCTACAACTTTGTGGAACATTGTTACACTCTAAAAAATAACCCGGCAAAGTTAGAAAAAACACGAAATTTTAAAATGAAAAATTTTGTTCTAAACAAAATAATGACCCTTCTGGGACAATGAAGATTCGAAAAGTACATTAAATTTCCCATAAAATGACATGTTCCAAAAATTTTTACAGTCGAGTAACGGAAAATGGGAGAATTTTTAAAACTTTTTTAGTGTTTTTTTCGATGAAAAAAAACGTTTTTTCGGAATTTTGCGTACGCTATCAAATTGGGCGTCTAATTTTACACAAAAGTCCCTTTGACACCAAATTTCTATCTCATCACCGTTTCAGGCTGCAAATTATTGAAAAACACCTCTTTTTTCACATGTTCAAAAATGGAAGGGGTCGTACCGCCCCTCCGTCACGAGATATCAAAAAACGGACCTCGGATTCGTGATCAGGGACAAAAGTTACCCCTTAGGACAAAGTTTCACGCAAATCGAAGAGGGGTCGGGGCAACTGCTGTGTGAGTTGGCGGAGAATTACCCAGATAGTTTGAAATAAGTATTTAGTTGTAAATATGACTCAAGTTTATTTACCGTCATCAATTTCAGCATAATGTCCGAGCCAATCTCACTACTGACCCAATGTCACCCCTGATGACAGTACATCTCTTAGAAAGAGGTGTTCCGATTTTGTGGAATTCAAGGGTTAATGTGTTTCTTTGAAAAATCACTTGTAACGTTTAAATTTGTTTTCGGTCAAAACATTAATCGAAAAGGTCACGTGAAAATATTTGAATTGAAGGATAAAGCTTTTTTAAATTTTTTGAACTTTGAACAATCCCGATAGGCAGTTCCCCTCTCCAAACCACCTTTCAAAAGTCGCTTGGGTTCTCCACACTTTTGCCACTAGTAAACGAAAGAAAACCTCCCTACCAAATTTCCCTGGGACTGTAAGGGCGTAGCCTTGGAACACAGTGTGGAAATTTACGTTCTCAGATATTCTCTTTTATCCGAAACCTCTCGTAAAAGTTCACGGCCGCGAACAAATCGATTTAGTTTCGAAGAATTTGGTGCTAATTAGCAAAGTGTCGAAGTGAAACTTATCGAAAAGTGAATCGAGAAACTCTGGCGAACACTGAAGAGCATCGCGGAAAAAGAACTTAAAGTGTCGAAACAATAAGAACTAAGAGTGTCGAAACGAATGTGAACAAAAATCGAAAAAAATGCAAAAAAACGAGAACCGATCCAGCTTCGAACAAAAGTGAACCACATCGACCATAACCCTGCAATTGAACAATCCCTAGACAGTTCAGAATTTGTGGGATGACTGTAATACATCGATTAACATAACCAAACCAAAAAAGTTTTTTAACGGCAGTTCTCGTTATGCCAATTGAACCCAATGGCACCTTTCCGTGCACTTTTAATCACATAGTCAGTTCACCAAAACGCGCGCGCTTTTCCAATGCTTCCACGATGCGACTTCATCCATCACCCCGCCGACGAAGAAGGGAACAACGACAAACAGAAACTAAATGCCGCCGATTCTCGACCATACTTCTGACCAACGCTCCCAGCAACTATCAAAGTGGGCCAAAAATAATGCAAAACATCCCGCACCCCATTCATTACACCGGACGACGACGGCCACCCTTTGGAGCGTATGGAAAAGCTCAACCAAACATCGCATCGTAGCAACCAATGCTGCTATATGTTCTGTCTCGCTTTTTCAACCACTACTCTCGCTGCTGAGCGCTCATGCTACCACCCCCTCCTCACAAAGCAGCATGGCTTTTAATCGCAATCGTCGCTGCCGGCAGCAGCTTCGGAAAGTTCCCGAGTGGTGCAATGTACCAGGAAACATTTTTTTTTCTCTGAACTTTCTTTTATATTTTGTAAAGTAATTTGAATTTATATATGTACGATTGATTTCGAGTTTGAAATGATTCTCAATGAAATTTGAAAGATTTTTAATATGTTATATGAAACCGAGTAAATTATTCGAAAATTTAAAATTATACAGACGGCGATCCCAGACGGTCCCGGTGGCATTTTTCGAGATGAAATTTGTCTGACCACGCCTTCCGTTGGACGGGGAAGTAAATGTTGGCCCCGGTCTAACCTAGAGGTTAGGTCGTTTGCTCAATCCAGGCGTAGGAGTCGTCTTCCTGGGTCCTGCCTCAGTGGAGTCGCTGGTAGGCAGTTGGACTAACAATCCAAAGGTAGTCAGTTTGAATCCCGTGGTGGATGGAAGCTTAGGTGTAAAAAGAAGTTTGCAATTGCCTCAACAATCAAGCCTTCGGACACCTAGTTTCGAGTTGAAATCTCACAATCAAGAACGCCAAGGCTATGTTGAAGAGCGAAAAATTTGTTAAATTTCCCGAAGACTTTTGATAGCAAAGTCGGGTTTGTAAGGCCGTTGCAAATATTTTTCAAAGTTTATGTCGCCCCTCCTTCAAAGTTGTTTCCAAAAATCAGGGGGCAAAAATATATTTTTTCAAAAAACTTCTAAATTTTAAAGGAAGTAGAAGTCTAACCAACTGAAAACAATTAGAAATGCATTTTCCTGCGTTTTAAATCATATTTAACATGTCTGGGATCGATCTAAAATACTAAACTTTGAAGACCGATTCTTCGGCTCCTTTTCAAAAAAAAATCCCAATTTTTTTCAGCGTTTTGGCTGTAGTGGCAAAATAAAAGAAGAAACCCCCCAATGTTATTACATATTTGGAAAGATAATTGATTTTCCTATGAAGAAATAACATGCAGAATGAACCATTTAGTACCTGTGCTTCCCCTGAAATAAAAATGTAGCGTGACGGGACAACATCGTAAAACTGGACTTTTAAAAGGCACTCTGCCAAAATCGCTACAGTTTTGCCAGTTTGATTTTTAAAAGCTTTTGCTTTTCTACACATTATCACAAATTAAAAAACGAATCTTTTGCTCCTTGAACTGAACGAAGTGGTTGAAATTTGAGTTTTTGCCAGCCATTTCTTTTCGTGACGGGACAACGAAAGGAGCAGATTTATGAAAAAACTCCTCTCCCATTCAATGGTTTGCAGACCATATTTGGTCAACATTTTTGGCTTTTGAGGTAAGAAAACACATTTAAAGCACATTGCAGTTATTGCATCATAATAAAAATGGAATCATTCATATTAAAAATCACATTGAAAATTGAAAAAAGTGACATTTTGGTGTACCTTCGCTAAGAATCGGTCTGAAAAATATTTGCAACGGCCTAAATGATTATCAAAATGGAATAATTAACTTAGACTTCAAGGTTTTCAGGGTCTGCTAATAATACAGATTACAATTTCATACAGCTGGTCAGTTCGCGGAATGAGTACAAAATAAGAATAGATGATAAGAATGGTGACCACATTACTCACTCATACACAGTCCATGGCCAAACAATTAGACACTTCTTATCGCAAAATAAGAAACCCTTAGTCAAACAAATACTTCAATTTTATCAAACATTGTTACGAGGTGGTCTTGAACTACTCATTATAACTGTTATCTTATCATTATCAAATCGAAAGAAATTAATTTAAGCTGGCAAAATTATCTGCTGTTATCGGCATAGTTTTCTAACAAAAAAAAAGATCCGGTACATAAATATACACAAGTGATCATATTTTCAGGCAGGCTGAATCTCTAAACTATTTGACACGTTTGGAAGGTAGTTTGATTACCCATCCAACGATATGTCGAATGACGGATCCGAACATAGTTTTCATATTGATAACGGCGAAGTCAAACATTAAAATTTGATCATTAGTGCGGTGCCTGTCGGGACGCGCAGTTTTGTTTTTTTTTCGTGTTATTTTTCGTCTCTTTTGTGTCGCTGTTCGAGTGCATGGGGTAGGGTACGTTATCCATTAGTGGACCCCTTTCCTATAGTGGACCTTCTGAAGAGTTTTTGATGAAAAAATCAATAAAATCCCAATTTCAAGCGTGTTTTTGTCTGCAAATCTTTTATTTGGCATGTTCAGCATCATTTAAAACAATGTTGACTGTGGCATTGAATTGCCCTTTTTGCCAAAATAAGTGTTTTGAGTTCGACATCTGAAATCAGACATGGCCACTTTCACAACAAAACAGCTTTTCTATTTTATGATTGAATTAACTATCCAATCATTTTTTTTTTTTGACTGGTTATTTAACTTCAGTAAGTCGAAATAATGTAAGTTGAAGGAACTATACTAAAATAAAGCGAAGAGCTACTCATTTTCAAGCAAAAATTAGGGGGGTCCAATGTAGGACAACGAAAATCCTAACTTTTCCAAAAGTGGAAACCTGTTAATTTAACCTTAAAAAATGAAGAATTCTGTGTATTTAAGCAAAAGTTTTTCTTAAACATACAATAAATGCATGTTGTAATCAACCCGATTCAGTATCAAAAATACTGAAGCCGTAAGAATTCATAATTAATAAAAAACTATAGTTAATTTTACTTAACTGAAGCATCATAATTAAAGTTTGAAATGTAAAAAAATATTTTTTTGAAAATAAACATGCGTAGTTTTATCAGCAATCGTAAACAAATCTATTGTTTTGTTTCGGTCAACTATTTATGTACCGTCAGTGGGGGTGACATTGGGTCTGGGGGGTGAGATTGGGTCAAAGTGATTTTTTACGGATTTTACCATTTCTCAGATTCTTTTCAATGAAACTGAATTCTGTTAAAAGGGTTGTGTAGGGGACATCTTAAGATGACTTCGCTGAAAAAAAATCGTTCCTAGAACATATCCTGTTATTTTGGCAGATGTCTAAAGTTGGGGTACGTTTTTGGCCAAAAATGACCTCTCGAAAAATCATTATTCTAATATTTTTGTTAGAATTGCTCGAAAACTACCCAAGTGTTTGAAAATCTCCACTTCAAACATTGTAGCGTGTCAATACGATTCCCTCGAACAAGAAACGCTGTTGGATGACTTGTTTTTACCATATCTTTGTATTTCAGCATCATTTTAGTTTCATTTGACCCAATGTCACCCCCTCTAAGGGGTGAGATTGGGTCAATTTTCAAACAATTGGCATTTAAGGTAGTGTTCATCAAAATCGACCATATTTTGGGAAAATGTTAGTAAACTATCTAAGAACAAATCTACGTTAAAAGATTTTCGATGTTATTTAAATTGTTTTTGTTATTAAGAAATTTCGAGAGGTGTTTCGTTTTTTGACCCATAGTCACCCCCACTGACGGTAATTAATATGGAAAATGTAACAGTTTTCCTATAGTGGACCCGGGTCCACAATCGGATTATGGACCCGGGCCCACTATAGGATAAGAGGGTCTATAACAGGCAATTTTTTTTTCAAATGGCTATTTTTCTGCTCAAAAACAAATTACTGATGAAACAAATAGTCAAAATTGTTCAAAAGACTTCAGATTTCATTGTTTTGAGCAAAAGGTTATGAAAAAGTGCTTAAAATATTGGAAAAATTGTGAAAAATGCGCGTCGGTTCTACTAGGGGGTCCACTAATGGTTAAAATACCCTAATTGATCATTAAAATTTTATATTATAGAAAATTTATTGAATCCACTAAAAATATGATTTTCAATCACTCCAAAAAGTTTCATAAAGATATTACATGATTAAACTGATTTAGAGACGATTTTAAGCCCATCATTTTGCCGTGCGCAAAGCGGACTGTCAAACCTTCTGAGCAATTTTCACGAAACATTGAGTTGATTTACGGGTGCCACGATAGCTCACAAGGGGTGCCACGATATCTCACAAAAATATTTTAATCTTTTTAAAAATAAGTTTTTTGAAAATCGGCCTTCGTCATGCACACAGGACCGGTTTAACGAGTCTTCACCAAAATTTTGAGCCGAAACAGATTTTAAATTAAATTAAATGTGTGCTCACACCAACCTCAGACTTTTTTCTCGATTTACGTGTATGTAACCCTTAAATAATGGCATCATTAGTGCGGTGCCTGTGGGACGCGCAGTTCTGTTTTTTCTCCATCTTCTTTTTTTTTGTGTTGTTCTCTTTTTATAGTTTGCGATACAAACGTAACGATTTTTTTGAGACTAGCAAGTCGTATTGCTGGATTAAGCCCTTCCTACATCACCGTTGATCGGAAGGCATGCCGACGAAAAATTTCTGGAGAATCACGGACGAATTAATACTATATTCAAATCCCTAGATAGCTATCATTCCGCAGCCAGCTGCCTAAGATTTTACATTTTCAACCGATGAACAAATTGCTTATAGAGTTTACTACGTGCGCATGTACTGCGTGTACGTACACGAAAAAAGTGAAGTTAAATTTTGTCCGGCCAGCAAAATCAAATGGTGCGCTAGTGAGCGTACGCGAAACGTCATAAAGCTCTACGGTCGCATCACAGTAAATCCTGACCTCATACCCCATTTCTCCGTGTCTTACCACTGGTCGTGGCCGGCGTCGGTATTGATTAGCATTATAGGGACTTTTGGAAATTGCGAATAGGTGACGATTGGTTCCTACTCTTCATCTGTGATCCACGGAGCAATTTTTGGGGGTCCTGGTCAATAACAAAGTAGCATCTACGGGTAGACACCAATGCTAATGCTAATGCTAATGATTAACGCGAAATCAAATATCACTTAAGTAGTTTTAACTTGAGACAGAATTGCCAGATCGGCTTTTTTATATAGATAGTTTTATTTAGAAAGGTCTTACAATGACCATTCCAACGAGTTTGGGTTGATTTCTGGCCACTTATTCCACACCACTTTCATTCACTCCATTCATCTAAACCACGTCAATTTTACTATAAACGCGGCAGGGTGTCCCCTTGGTCGTTCGCTGTGAGTTGTGAATTGCCTGCATCTCTTCTGATGGCTGGGATGAGGGCATGCTTATTACTTACTCGCCGCTTCATACCTTTAGTGACGTGATGGGAGCAATGGCGTCTATACGAAGTATTCCGAAGCTCTTAAATTCGCGCAAAAAAAACTTATGCACTTGGTTTTGCAGATTATGGAGTAAAAGATGCACGAATTGTTCACCTAGCGCTCACATTCGATTCCGTGAACAAGATGCCTGCGTGTATGGAGGTCATACGTACCTTAGTGAGGAAAGCAAACAAGATTCGTATTTCTTGACGATTGGGGTCCATCCTTTTGATTGGAAAATCTATAAAGGGACTTCGGGGATATTTTCATTAAAATGACACAAAAACAAAAATTAATGAATTGGTTAATAAGTATATTTCACCGTGTTTCAAATATGAGTACAGTTTGTGAGTGGAATTGTAAACAGTGAGCTATCATCTTTGTTAAAAATTACGAATAAATATAATTGTAACTAAACTGAATAGATTATTTTTATTAAACTTGGTTTTACATCAGTACGCATCCCGAACCTTGTTCGGACGACTCCTCGTTAATGGACATTGCTGCAACGGAACTTCGGTCGCTGCTCTTTCCCGCTGCCATCTTTCTAATATTCTCTACCTCCAAATCCGAGACGGACCGCACAAATCCACCCGGGTGCCTCGGAATATTGGAGGCGGAGGTGCTGGTGCTTGCACTGTTACCCGTACTGCCAACGCTGGCCAGTCTATCACGCTTGTTGTAGCTTATTTCCAACACGGTATTGCTCTTTTTCTCCAGCAAGTGCCTCGCCCGTCCGTCAACCTTGTCGGTTGCTATCTGCGGGTGGTGGCCACGAACTGCAGGATCTGGGTTAGTTGAATGAACCGGTCCCGTTGCTGCTTCCGGTATCGCACTCAAATCCGTGCTGTTCTGGCCGGGAGGAAGCTTGTATTGCACACTGGTGTTGGTTGTCGCGGTGAGCGATGGGATTGCCTCCTGTTGGATCACAAACTTGTCGAGTACGGACAGTTGCGGCTGCAGCGCAATCATAAACGGCCGATATCCCAGACACTCGTTAAAGCTCCACCTGGTCATATCCTTGAGACCGTTCCGAAGTTGACGGCACACAACCAATGATTTCGATCGGATCGCAGCATTTGTTATTCTACACACCGATGCCACATCCAGCAGTAAAACGGACAACAACAGCGAGAATTCGTAACAATTTGCTTCGGTAAAAATTTGTAACAAATAACGCATCTTGATTTCCAGCTTGTGTTGCTCTCTCTTGGAGCTGCCGTTGTTTTTGGAAATATTTTCCATCGCTCTGTTGAAACTATCTTCGATTTCCTGATTCAACGAGCTGCATCCATCTTCCGCCCAGTTGGCTATAACGTGGTCTGACCGCACGCTAATGTTATCATTCAACGGGGACAGATTTGCTTCCTTCGTGTCGATGTAGGGTAGACTTTCTCCCGGGACGATTTCTTCTCCGGTGACATTGGTCAGCGGATCTCTCGCGGTTTTAACATCCGTCGAACTCTCAACAATCGCTCCCTCCGGAATTCTGTTCATCGACAAACTGTTATAGCCGGAATCTTCCGTCCGTTGAGCAGTATCAAATGTGGACTTGTTGGAAATATTGGACGCGGGAGATTCCGGCTGGTTCAAGCAGGTTCCACTGATCAGGTTCAAATCCAAGCACGGCTTTTGCCAGTCCAACTCGTCGTGCAACGCCTTCAGGGCCGTCACAAAGTCCTCGATCCGGGCGGCACGATCCTTTTCCCGCGTGAGCCAACCCACCAGATGGAAGTCCAACGTGGCACTCATGCGGCCCAGATCTTCCAGTTTTTTCATCTGGAGAAACCGACGCGCGTGCCTCTGTAGAATCACGTCAATGAAAAAGTCCTCTGCACTGGAGTCTCTGCAAAAAATGAGGGTAAGATTGTGATACAAGAAGCGATCAAACCAAAACTTACTTTTCCTTAGGAGTATTTGGCACACTTTTCTTTCGTTTTTGTACTAGGGTGGTGTCGACGGGGCTGCTGGTCGAGTTGCTGAATATGATATTCTTTTCCTTGTTCACAATCGTTGCATTGTTGACCGGTTCGACCGTTTTGGGATTGACCGTGGTGGAGAAGCTTCGCCCGCGGGTCATGCTGCTTCCCAGGATGAGACTCAAATCTTCGGCGTTCGGCGAGACGGGCGGTCCAGCCGCATTCATGCCAAACTTGTTACCAAACACGTACGACGACCTTGGGGATTCCACGTCGTTGGGATCGATTGCGCGCAGGAAGCGCACCAAGTCTTTGGCCAGAGGCCAATTGCGTTGCTCCAGCGCCGTGTCCAGCAGTAGGGTTGCATACTGGCGACTTACGGCCGATGGTTCCAGATTCTGGAGGATGATCAAGTAGCTAGCCGCTGTTTGCAGTTGCTTTGAAGCCATGCACTGCTGGAACAGTTCCTTCGGCTTGCCGGCGCTGGAGAAAAGATACGGCCAAAGCGCGATCTCCGTTTTCCGAGCGCACTGGACTACCGTCTCGAGATAAACGGGAAACTCCTGAATAAACTCCAGAACGCTGGGCAAAAGTGCGTCCGGGATCGGATCCTTGCTGGTGGCTTCCTCCTCGAGCACTTCATGTAGAAGCAGCTCCAGCGAGTGAGGGAAATACGGAAGAGCCGTACAAGTTCGTGCAATTTCCCACGCATTGTAGCCCAGATTTCGGCGGATTAGTTGGCGCAGGATTTGATGGAGATAGACTTGACTCGTTCGCTTAAGCGCGCTGTACGGCATCGAAAAATAAACCGTTGGATCGCTGGTGTACAAAACCGTATCATTCTCCGCTCCGAGAATGATCGCGTCCTCAAACAATATCACCAGCGGATAAATCTTCAGCGTAAACGACAACATGATCCTCTTGCTCATGAAAGTGTGCCGATGGCTGCGCGTTCCAGTTTCGCCATTCCGTGGAAACACCGGCAACCAAACGCGCATTCCGTGGCCACCGCAGTACAACCAAAGAGATTCTTTGATGTGAGTTTTGTTCGAGTCCGACACCCAGATGCACTCCACCGACGAGGCCAAACAGGTCGACGCTAGCTGCGAGGTGGCGTTCCCGATGTAATCGGTCTGAACCATCAGCACCCGGCCGGACACGTTCAAAATCAGCGTTTCGGATAGGGTGTTGTCGTAACTGCTCTTGGTGCCAACCTCGTTGCGCAAGTTTGTCATCAACACCGAAATTACACAGGCCGGATGGATGCAAACGTTCTTGATGTCGTAAATGTGCATCTTTTCCAGCTCGATTTGATGGTTGTCGTCTTTCAGCAGGGAGAATATAGTCACGTGGCCATCAGCAGTGAATACAATCTGCGATAAAAAAAAAATAAGCGGTAATTACTAGTTGAACAATTGGGAAAATAATTAGCGTCACTAACCAGTTGATCTTTGAATAGGTTTATCAACATTACCGGAGCGTTCATCTTGGTAATACTGGCGAAGCGATTGTCCAACTTATTTTCCTTGGAGTAGATTCGCAACTCATCGTGGAACCCAATCAATGAGTAGCATCCTAGAAAAAGAAAAACGAAATAATTAAGTTGAAATAAATCTATCAATGCCGTTGTTCAACGGAACTCTAGATCGTTGAAGAACTGCTTTTGACTTCAATTTTATTGGTTAAACTCCCACACTTTCCAGATCTTCCCCCAATCAGTTTAACAACATTGCACGTAGCGCCCCCTCCGCCACATTCCAAACGGTACCAATTTGAACACCAAATTCACCAGATTTGGTTGTTTGGGTCGGTTGGCATTCATCCAACGCGTCCGGCATTCTTGCAACGTGTCAGTCTAGGCGAATTTCCGAGTTGTTGGCATGCCGTAGTTTTGTGCCAGCTCGTAGTTCAGCCTTCTCCTCCATACGTTGTTTCACGCAAGCCGTTAAAGATCATCGTTCAAAAAACCACAAGCACGTACAGGTCCTTCTCGACCATCGTCGTAACCGCACTTCACGCAGCGTAGCTGCAAGTTGCAGTATCATTCGCAAGCCATTACCGAATGGCTGGCAACGGTGGCATTCCGCTGCGTCCGTCGGATTGTTGGAATAAAATCGCCAGTTTGCCGAAATGCCGTCCAAAGGCTTCGACCGCGGCAGGTTATGGATCGTGAAGGTGCAGCTGTCAAAGAACGGCAGGACAGTGTGCGTACTCGTGACCATTGTCTGTTGAAGTTGTTACGCTTCAATTCTTCCACCACCGCGTGAAAATCCCTTTTTTTTCGTATATCTCTTATCTCATCTCAAGACGCCTTTACAAATCATGTGTAGAGTCTTTTATCACTCAGATTGCAGCAATTTCCATTAAGGTTCAATAATAAATCCATTAAGGTTATTGGAACCATTTGCTATTCCACATGGATTAAACCACGCCCAGATTCGCGTTACTTTTGATCAGGTTTATCATATGCGGCTCAAAGTGTCCCCAAGCGAATGCGTACCGATAATTTAGATAGCCGACCGTCATAATGTGCTTTTTCTCACAGTACCATCCTGGTTCACTTCAACTCCAACGGCCGTCGCAATACAAATTCCTTGCAGCTCTTTGTAAATTCGTTAGTGTTGCGGCTCATCTTGCAAACTCAGATAGCTGGTTGAATAGTTTAAAACCATTGTAAAATAGCGAGTTCTGCGGACAGGCCTTCCTCCAAATCTGCAATCTGAGATCGTCAGCTCCTCTAGCATCATGCTTGTGGATATCCCTTACGCGCTTCTGTTATGTATGCTGGTGCCAACCTTTCCTTAACACACAAAAAAAACAAGTGTGTTGTATTCGATCCGTTGCTTGACCGACATCCACTGCAAACATTCGAGCGTACTTCGTCTCAGTGTCAGTCTTTCACAATTCAGTATTAGCCGCATTATTTTACTCTGTAGCACTTGCATCCTTTTTAATTGTCGTTCATCGATCGATGAACAATAGTTAAATAGGGCGGTGATAAGCGAGTTGTCAAGTAGTAGAACGTCAAACTTCCGTACTGCCTTCCGAATGGGGTAGTCAATGTGTTCGTTGAAGTTCAGTTTTTCGTCCAGCATGCCTCCAAGGTATTTCATGGTATCTACCCGCTCCATTCATCTGTAAACACATGCTGCAGCCGTTGGTCTGTCTTGTCGTCACCACCAGACAGACAATATTCTAGATCTTCCAGCACCTCGTCAACATCGCCTCTCAGCCCGATCACCGATCGCTTCCCATTCCATCACACGAATCAACGTTGTGAAACTTTATCTCCTTTCAAACAAAATTTCTGCTATGTTACAACATCGCCAACGGAGCCATCGTCGGACTGAAGCGAGCCTTCAATAAAGTGTCCTCTGTTTTTGACGTCAGTTTGTCTCGCGATGTGTTAAAGTCCAAGTTTTTATCAGTGTTAAGACGAATGTTCTAGTTTTAGTCTTAGTTTTAAGTTCATTTGGGCAATAAGTGCCTGTTGAGAAATAAACAAACAAACAATCGAAGTTACGTGGTTTCATCTCATTCGCCAGAAATAATTCAAACTCTTTTGTCTGCAAAGAAGAAATTAAACAAATCAAAGAACGTCGGAAATACTCACCCATAATCACAAACTCGTTCCACCAGAGCAGCCCACCGGTCACGACAAAGTCCTTCTCCTGGGTTTCGTTCCCGAACAGCTTCCACTTGCGGGTGTTGAACGAGTACAGTGCCACTCCAGTTCGGCCCGCCACGGCCACGTTCGTGCCCAGAAAGTCAATCGCGCTGTACTGCAAAGGTAACGAACGAGATTAGCATGAAGCTGGTCCGGCAGAAAAAAAGAGATTGACATTACTCGAACAGGCCAATTGGATGCTGTGTACGCCGTGGGGAGATTCAAAACTACCCAGTGCTTGCTCTCCGACAGTACGCTGTTGACCTGGACGTACTTTTCGGCGTTGTCGTCGTTCTCGTTTCGCATGTATTCCAAATCTGAAAGTTGCGGAATTTGTTACTTGGAATTAATTTGATAAAGCAAGTTCGGCACAGACCTTCTTTGGATAAACCAGTGTACTGCGGATTTCTGCCATATCCGTTCGCTTCGCTCTCGTTTGCGTACGCATTGGTGCTGTGGTAAATGTTCTGCAGAACGTCTCCGTGGTTGATGTACAGCTTATCGTCACCTTGTAGCAGTAAATAGGAATTGTAACTCTGCGAAGAAAGCAGCATAGTTATGATACACGTTCTAATAAAATAACACAAGCAACCTTACCATGCACGGATTAATCGTCAAAATGCTTTTCACAAAATCCAGCTGGATGAGCATCGTTCTCGTGCCCGAACTGTTGCAGCGTTTCAGGGTTGGCTTATGTACAGCTTCGCTGACCTCCTTGCCAGTGCTGGACGCGGAAGTATTGGGACTGACAGAGGCCAGCGACGTAGAGGAGGCGGACTTATCTAGATTGTTAGCACTAGTGGTTTCGGATGGAATTATTTCGTTTAATTGACGTATCATAAACAGTTGGTAGCCTTCGGTAGACCAGTCCTGTGGGGGAAAATTAGATATCTCAAAGCTGACCTAATAAAAACTCGAACCAACAACCAACTCACCATACTAATAATATTAAAAGGGTTATTCTTCAACAAGTCAACATGCAGCCCGTAGTCCCAGCCCAGCGAACACATCAACAGCGAACCAAACGTACTCCACAGCGAGATTCCCCCGTTACTCCAGGCCAACATGATGGCGCACCCGTCCGGCGTCCACTTGAGCTCGCTAACGTGGCCCGGCGAACCGGGAAAGTCCTTCGCGCTCAGTATCAACCGATGGGACAGCTCCAGACCACCGGTCAGATCGTCAATTACGTACATGTTGGCCTGGGAGTTACGCCTCCCG
This sequence comes from Culex pipiens pallens, assembly GCF_016801865.2. Lineage (NCBI taxonomy): Eukaryota > Metazoa > Arthropoda > Insecta > Diptera > Culicidae > Culex > Culex pipiens. The sequence goes on from NC_068938.1 coordinate 115,973,878, forward strand.
AAGCCGATCAGCCGATACTTGTGGTTGATCACGGCACAGGTCGCGTCGTCCACGTTTTGGCACCAAATGCCCTGCACTTGCTGTAAACGAAAAAATAAAAGATTACTAACAATTTATAAGAGACACTCTTCAAAATAGACTCACATTAGGATCAAACTTGGTATTTCCAGCCGTCAAAAACGCTGCCCGACCATCGTTCAGAGTGATTGCAAAGCCACAAAGCAGTGGTGAATAATCAATTGAGTTGATGTAGGTATTGCTCTCGAGAATTGGTACAGCTAAATACATTTACCAAAGATAATCAATCATTAAAATTTGTTTCGTCATTCCGCTTAACTCCGACTTACCGTAGCTGACTTGCTGGTTAATACTGAACGGTATACGCTTCAAATCCAGGGCATAGTCCCGCTCTTCGACCCCGCTCCAGCTGAGTCGTATCACGCGGCCATTCTTCGTGGCGACCATGATCTGAGAGACGTTGATGCAGGAAATGCACGAGATCGGAACGTACAGAGATAGCTGGTGCGTCTGAAAATGAAGTAGGAATATTGTAGCATTTATTATTTGAAAATCATAGGAATATGACTTTCATTACTAAACAAAGCGTTCAAAAATTCACGTGACTCCCTACACACACATTCGTTCAGTTTTTATTTCTGAATAGATCGGTATACAAGAAGATGAGTCTGTGAGGTTCCAGCAAAAAGGTTATTGGAAGATATACAAGTATTTGCAAAAAAATATTTACTAAGCGTTTTTAGAAAGCTGTTGGAAACACTGGTTACACTGCCAAACATTATTAGTACAGTCCAGACACGATTGACCGAAGCCGTCACCAAAAAAAATCTTAAAGGCTTTCTAGGCCCAGAGAAATGTATATAAATTAACTCAAAAATAACGAACTCCTCGCCACAGTGTCCTGATGCAAACCCAGATTGAGCCCGAACTGTCACTGTCCCTGCGAAAAATGTTAGCTGCCATCGGGCGGTAGACCTTTAAAAACCAGCTATAAGTCGAATGACAAAAGCTTTTGCTAGGAAAAGAAAGCAGATCTGATGCAAACAAACGAATTCCTGTGGCACTCAAAGGTGAATGTGTTGGTAAGTTTTTGACTAGAAAGCCTTATCCGGATAATTGAATAATGAAGAAAAAATGTTTGTGAGCGTTCTTTTATTACGTAACGCAAAAATTTGGGGTTTTGACCCCCTTCCCCCCCCCCCCCCTCTCTTGACAAAATTTCCATACAAATTTTAAAAATTTTGTATGGAGCGTAACACGGCCTCCGAAGGTTTGTATGGGACTTCGGATAATCGAATCACGAACATAAAAAACGTATTTTTTCATTTTCTTGTTTTTAACATAAAATTTTGGTCAAATTTGAGTTGTTGATTGCCTTAAAAAAACTAAAATGCATTTTTTCAATATTGCATCACCGCCATTTTGGCCGCCATCATGGATTTAAATATTCTAAATAATTTTAGCGTAGTTTAGGGGTTTATGCTCAACAATCAAAAATTAGACAACGAAAAAAAACTTTTTTTCGTGATTTGTGATTGATTATGCGAAGTGAATTTTTTCCGAGGCCTTCGGATAATTGAGTCTGGACTGTAAATTATGATCCAAATCCGAAATTATTTTTTTATCCAAGAATTACGAAAGAAACCAGCTGAAAATTTACATTTAATCCAAAATAAACAAGCGATAACACTAACTCAAAATGGCAAACTGTGGCTGAACCAACTTCCGAAACCACAAATTCGTAAATCAGTGTGGTTTGACAACAATTGTTGTCAAACGATCAGGGTCACTTTTGAGCTTGACACCCTCTCTCACACACACTACCAAATGTTTAGTTTGAAAGTAAGTGTGAGTCCCGTGTAAAAAGTGACAGTTCGTCACTTTTTAGTTTAACTATGTCAAACCAACGGAGTACAAACTAGATAAGTGTCAAACGAAAAAGTGACCCACCACCGGGGTTTGAGTGTAATATTGAGATTTCAACATAGATGTCAAGCATATTTCCCCACTCACCAGCGAAAGTCTCAGCGATGGAATGGTCTCCTTGAGGAACAATTCCGCACTGTCACGGCGCAGATTCGAGTACGGTGAGTCGGTCTGGTTGTACACACCCTTTGGCGTGTCGCTCACAATCAGTGTGTACATGAAGAGGGTTCCGTTGGCCGTGACCACCAGCAACATGCTCGAGTCCGGTTTCCACTCGACGGTGGTGTTTGGTCCGTACTTTTCCAAACATTCCGCACTTCGTACCTTCGCTGCTATCGGAACGCAGGGCTAAAAAGAAGAAGGGAAAGAGGAAGAGAAGAGGCAAAAATAAAAAAACGCAATGGGAAATTGCATTAATTTGGAAAGTGCGCCGTTTCTCACCTTGGTGTACCAAATTGCTAGCGTGTCATCCGTGAGAATTGTGAAGAGAATCTTTACCCGGTCGCAGACAATCTTCCGGATGTTTTTGTAATTGCAATTTATCACTCGAGGCCAACCGATAGAAAAATACATTTTTCCAGACTTTCTTCAACCAGCGAAAAGAAAAAAAAACACTCCCGTCTTCCACCGAAAATTTTCCTTCCTAATTTCACCGTGAAAACGGATTCTTCAAGGGCGAACTAATTTATAACCTCTTGCAACATAGCTCCAAGCACAATTTTACGTAAGATTTTGCATTCTCAGCGGCTTTATTTACACAAAAATACAAAGTTAAAAATCAACAAAAATCACTCCCATTTTGCTTCCACTTTGCTGAGTTGACATCATTAAACAGTCATCACAGCTGACGAAAACAAGTCAACGTGGTCAAAATTAAATACAATTTGTTGTCTTATGCACTTTACCTGAAACATCTCCAAAATTTTAATTGGAAGTTAAGGTAACTTGTTTAGTAAAGCATTGTTGATGAAACACCTAAAAATAACCGTGTGTTTTACAAACATAAGATTTTAAATAAAATTTTGGACTATGTAAACGTTGGCTTTATCCGTAGTGATAATCATTGCAACATTTTGAATGTTAATGATGACAGCTAAGAGGTAATGGCAAGCAGCGTTGCCAAAAGTGTCGATTGTGCGTCGTATACAGATTTTTTGAGAACGTAAAATGTACACAAACAAGACTACAGATCAATTCAGTAATAACTTTTCAAAATGGCGAAACCCTCAGATGTAAACAAACTGAGTTTTCGTCAGAATCATATAAAGCGAACAATACTGATTCTAAAACACCCTCCAACATCTCAAAATTTCGGAACTACGTAGTTTTACAAGCAAAAAACAAAAGGGCTAGTCAAAAACATCAATCAAAACAAACCAAATTGGGTTTCCGCCCTTGTGTTTTCACCCAATCACGAGAGGCGAATGTAGTGTTTTCTGGAAGTTCCAACGTTTATATAGAAACACGAAATTTTCGTTATAATTTAGTGAATTTTAACCTGACAATCCACAAAATGGAACAAAATTTATGTTTCTGATGTCTCTGACCTCAATTCCACAACAAACACAGATTTGTATGATCCTAAATACATAACTTTTTAATTTGAATTATTGTACGATCAGTACCTTGCTGGACTCGGTCGTTGGAAACGACCGTCGGCTCAACGACCGACGTAATAGGCGGCGGGCCAGATGCGGGCATACAAATGTCAAAACCAATTTTTTATCACAGCAAATATCACTGTAATATCACTGACTGTAACGTTTCACTATGATAAAATAGTTGTTTAACCACTTTTTTTCTTTAAAACCCCGAAAAATGAACAAAACATGAAAGGGCTAATCTATTGTTTATTTCTGCTTTGTGGCGTAACCTGATGGGCGATACTGTTGTTTTGGTTGGGTGGGTGGCGAATACGGTGGGATGAAAATGTAAGCACGCTCTTCAAAAAGGCGTAATTTCTTTTTATCAATTTTTAATAGCAAAAATACCTTAATTAATTTCAAATTGCTCTCTATGATGGAATAATTGCTATTTTCTATTACGTTTTGACAAAATTTATGGTTTTCATACTTTTTTGTGAAAATAGGAATTGATCGAAATTGAAAAATTTTTAGTGTTGATTTTCCCGAAACGACAGGATTTTAGGTTTCGCCCTTTTGAAATGTTGTTACTGAATTAACACACATAATAAAAAATATTTTATTTATTGTATTTAATACACTTAACCGCCGATGGTTGGTTCGTGTGATACTCCTTAATTTGTACCCCGTTGATTTGACAAAATCAAACTAAAAAGTCACAAAATGTCACTTTTTACACGGGGCTTACATTACTATTAAACCAAACGTTTGGTATTAAGTACGAGCTCTGTGTGAAGAGGGTGCCAAACTAAAACGTTCCAGTTCGTTTACCAACAATTTATGTCCAACCATCGCGATTTCAGTGTACAGAGCAGATTCGAAAATTCGAATATCGATACTTCGAATGCTCTCGTTAAGTCGAACGTATTCGAGTTAAAAAGCACTCAACACCAAATTTAGTTGTCAAATTATGTTTGTTATGCTCGATCTCGAGCCAAAATTTATACTGGGATCTGGTACTGCTGTGATTACACCAGCAAAAAGAAATGACAAAAAGTTATCAAACGAAGGGGGTAACTTTTAAGTTTAAGAACCTCTTTATACAGAGCTTTCATTCACTACCAAACGTTTGGTTTAATAGGAAATGTGAGTCCTGTGTAAAAGTGACAGTTCGTTCACTGTTTAGTTTGACTTTGTCAAATCAACAGGGTGCAAACAAAAAAGTGTCAAAATTGACGAACTGTCACTTTTTTCACGGGACTCACACATACTATCAAACAAAACGTTTGGTAGTAATTGTGAGCTCTGTGTGAAAGGGGTGTCAAACTAAAAAGTGAACCCGTTCGTTTGACAACAGGTGGAGTATTTTTTTTTCTTTTTCTTGTTTTTAACATCAAATTCGAGTTCTGCGACCCGATTTTAGTAAAATTTTAATAGTTGATTGCCTATTCTGATTTTTAAGCAAAAATGGTGTTACAAATGGTAAACTCCCGAAATGTCAAAATCACACACTCAAACCCCGATGGTTTCACACCAACTTTTGTCAAACGAACGGAGTCACTTTTTCTACACGTAGTTCACACACACTATCAAACGTTTGTTTTGATAGTGTGCGTGAGCGCCGTGTAAAAAGTGACAGTTCGTCACTTTTTAGTTTTAAATCACTTTTGCGTTGTGCAGGGGTCATACTCTCAACAATAAAAATAGACAATTAAAAAATTTATTTTCATGATTCGATTATCCTAAGTGATTTTTTTTCGAGGCCTTCGGATAATAGAGTCTGGACTGTATTTTATTTTAGTTTGATTCACTGACTCACTAAGAGTAACTCAACTGTTGATTTGTTGATTGGAGACGCCGCGGACGGCGACGGAACATGGGTTGTCGGGGTAAGTCTTGGCACCGGTTGGCGGTCTCCACGCATTGTGTTTTGGATCGCGTCCGAGGCCAGCATATTCTCCATTCAAACACTGACTTATCAGCCGCTCCGGATCGATGCGCCAGCGACGAAATGAACGAAGTGTTGGCGTTCGTGTCGTCGGATCTGCTCGTGATGTATTTACCGTCGTGGCGGTCATCGGTGGTTTACACAATTGCCGGGTTGTTCCGGAAGTCGTCGGCTGGGTTGATCCCCGGCGTATTTATTTGTTGGCTGGGTATAGGTTAACTTGTTACACGTCGTTGTTGCCGAATTGCGGTTGCCTGTTTTTTCCATGAAGTAGTTGATGAAGCAGAGACCGTCTGGATTGTGGTTCTGCTGGGTTTTTGGATCCGAGATTTATTGGGGTGTAATTTTCGGCACTGTCCGTACCGAGAATTGATGCTGTGATCACCATCCGGACGCCTACTTCTACCGCCAACATTTTTACATCCCCTGCTACTTCCGCCGGTGGACAAAGCCGAGACACGCCCTGCCAGTCCCGCAGGACCGGCTGGACTTTCAAGCGGGCTGCTCGGACCGTTCGTCGTTCTATTCCACTAATTTGAAATAAAGGGCCATACTTTGTTTCTATTTTTGTTTTGAAATGACACTGTGTTGGTCCCTGAACCTAACACGATTTCAAAACAAAACAAATCAGTTTCCATATTGGCCATTTGATGCCAAGGGTCTATGAGGAAATTGAAAACAAACAAAATGTGATAAACTTTGGCCTTTTGCAAAACTGGATTTTTTTCACATAAAAATCAACTTTTTATACTTTTCTCGAAATTTAGTAATAGTTTTCGGCTAAATGCATCGTTTGCAGTGAAAATCCCGTTTGTTTACATTTTTGACTTAGGACCTTTGTTTGTTTTGCTTGAAATGTTCTTAAAATTACCATGGTCGGGCTTTCAGTGTAGCTTTCGCTTTCACAGTAAAACACAAAACGCTTGCATGACTTTATGAATACGTTCGCTAGGTACAGTTCATTCCAGCGTTCATTCCATGTAAACACTTGATGTTTATTAGTAAACATTAATGACTGTCAAGCACCAGCTGCTCATTCTCTCAGCTCCCACAAATCTCTCGCAGACATACACACACACGTTCTCTCAAACTCATTCATGTGTTGAATGAAATGTTAGAGATGGCCAGATTCCGGTTTATGCGTTGATTCATTTTTTAACATGTTACAAAAAATTTAATGATTCAAAAATAATCATGAACGATTTCTTAAAAGAAACTTTTAATGATATATGATAAATTTAAATATTCATGAAACCCGACCCTCTCTAGCGGCTGCTTCGCTGTGTGAGTGCTAGTAGCGAATCGACATCAAAAGGAGAAGGTTTTAGAAGAGCAACTCTACTCGCTCGTATGGTAGTGTCGGCCGTCATTCGTGAGCAAGTGTTTGGTTAGAACAGGTCGGTCTACTTGGTTCCGCTGGAGAAGATTTCAAACAGAAAATAAACTTTTTTCCTACATAACTAATGTTGACCAATGAACTAGTACTGTGAAGGTGTGACGAAATCTACTAAAGTGGGGAAGCGATCTAGTGAATGAATTTTTGAGTGAAGTGGATCCGGTCTTGAATCGATTGATACGGGATTAACATTTTTACTTTGAGTGGGGAAGAAAAAGGAAGTACTCGTTCCAGACGTCGTCGTAGCCTTTGGGGGAGCGTGTTTCTGATTGTATGTAGTGTTGTTCAATAATCGTAAAATATCGTCTGTATGTGTGCACCTATAAGGGCAGTCGCCTTGAGTGTTACAGTGCTGTGTGTGAACTGGTGTGAAGAATCTGTCTTCATAGCCGCCGCCTGCTATGTTAGCGCAGTGTGTGCGAGACAGATGACTGCTAGATGAGTGAAAAAAATCAATCAAATAAATCTTCATTAATTATGGTGTTACGTTTCCCCTCTCTTTCACTGGAAATGTTTTATTATAAGCCAAGCAGCTAGAAATTGTGTGGTCAAACGAAGGAAAGAAAAAAAGTCTCACGTCACGTTCGTTCGAGCGAAGACTGCTAATCGTCTAAATAACGAAGAATGAAAGCATGTTGCAATCATAAATAAAGAAAGAAAAACCCCCAGAAGATTATATCCTACGTGTGTTAGTGGCATTTACAGTGAAATATCAGTAACTTGAACTGAGTTAAGTTAAAACATCAAAGTTAGCCCCTTCAAATTACCATTTGTTGGGTTGATACCTGTTAACAGTGTAGTCAGCATTGTCTTGCATTTGCAGTGAAGAGAGAAATTACAAAACATTAATCGGTGAGTACTCACTTATTCGTGAATGACATACTTCAAACGTCCCACCTAGACTTTGCTCAAATCCGCCCCAACTTTGCTGCAGACACAAAATTTCAAACATGGTGGACTGCTATCGATTTTCCATTAAATTCCTCTTTTCTAGAGGAAAAAAATGAAAAGAACATAAAATATTGTTCTTTAATGATATGCAATTTAAAACTTCCACCCCTTGCGTTCGAACAATATTTCTCTCTCATCGGGTCTCTCGTTTCTTCCTTTCAAAACCATTTCTCTGCTGCCACTAGAGACTCACACAGTGTGTCAAAATGTAATTTCAGTGGTAAAAATTGTAAAATTGGGTAAAACTTGAGAAGTCAAATGCAAACAAGATTTTTTTTGGGCCTTATGACCACTGTGACCAATTAGAAGAAAATTGTGGTGAAACAAAGTTTGACCAGATTTAAAGTGTGGCAATTGCTGGAAAACTCTTGTAAAATGTTTTCAGTCCCTGTAATATTCTAAAAACTTTTGTGAAAGTTTCCCCACATTCAATCCCATTGCATGCCTACGTTTGCTTCCTTCTAAAAAGCCGAAAAAAGAGAACGAACCGAGAGCGAATAGTCATTTTTCCGTTTTATGACACTCATATTTTTCCCCGACTGGCCCCGAAAGTAGTCGCGGTCCGTGGCCTGGCTTCAGCCAAAGTTGAAAATGGGCGAAGGCAACAAAAAACGAGTGAAAATTTATGATTATTTGATCAGTGTTTTATTTTTTAATTTATGTAAATAATTTTTTATTGCATACTCGCTCCATGTCCTGCTGCTGTTCGCTCGCTCGTTCTCTCTCGCTCTCACCCCAGGTACTTTTGGGGAGTGTGTGCAAAGGATGGAGAGAGATGAACTATCCAAAAGCCGGAATCTCTCTCTTTTCCGGAGTTCTGGTCGGCGGCGCTGACTGTCCGGTTCGTACATTCGACGTGACGGGTTGTGTGATGGTGTGCGGTAGCGAATTTAATGCTTTCCTTGCACACCCTTACAACCAGGAGAGAGGTGGATAGAGCTCCGTGGCGACATCTGTGTAGGCATAAAGTTTACTCAGAATCCTGGTATTTTGAAAATATAGAATATGCTTAAATCATGAAGAGGGTAAAACAGATGGAATTAAATTGTTTTTTTTACTACAAAACTATCCAAAAAAATATTTAAATTATTCAAAATGAAAGCAGTTCAAGTGGTTCAGTGGTGTGCAATTTTCCAAAGTGTTATTCGTTAAAAATAAAATAAATAAATAATTATTCATCATCAGAAAATACACCACCCCACATTTCGAAATGATTCCTTTTTTTGTAATTTATTCAATAATATGTAGTCGACTCTGTTATTTCGTTATTGAAAGTATCATCGAGAAAGGGAGGTTTCAGATTATAGAACCAAATATTCAAAGTATGGTGTTAAAGGGATGGGTAAATTTTATTATTTTTATGAGCCCAAATGACGAAATATAAAAAAAAATGTTGGCCGAGCTACCGTGACCGTAAGGTTATGGGGTTCGCCTTGTAAGCGCAAGATGATGGGTTCGATCTAGGGTTCGATTCTTGTCTGGCTCGGCAAGGTCAGATCCCTTCAAAGAGTAAATCTGCTCACTGGGAATCCTGACCGGTAGGGGATGGGTTTCGACTAGCGGCGTACTGGATTTTTAATCCAGAGGTCGTGTGTTCGATTCTCGTATCGAGATGATGAATTTAAAAAAAAAATAAGATACCTATGGAGTAAACTTTGGTAAGCTGCCTTGGCCATCGTTAAAATAAATACTTTTGTTTGGCAAAAGCAGCTCAAGATTTTTTCATTGATATTACGGATTCTTGTTCTATCGGCGCATGCCTCTAACCATTTATTGTTTCTCGTTCCATTCGTGAGTTCCAATTTCCTCTCCTAGGTCCGCGCTCATCAATGCATGATGGCATGGTTCGTGAAAGACGTGTGTTGCATTATACATCTGTTTCCAGTGATGGTTGCTTTGAACATTACTGTGCGAGCATGGGTGTGTGTGTTTGTATGCGGGGCAGATTAAACCAAAAAATAGAGAAGAAAAACATCAACCAAAGTACACAATCAAGAGAGAGAGGCAAAAACCCTCTCGAGAGCGACGTCTGCTGCCGATGAAACACACAACAAACGAAATGCTTTAAAATGAACTTTGTATACGATTTGGAAGAAGGAATGTCAATAAAAATAATAATCATCTTCGTGTTTCCCTCTTGAGCCTGCGTTTGGGTTTGGGTTTGGGTTAAGCTTCTTTGTCCCAGCCCCAGCCCGGAGCAGGTCTCACGATATCGAGAACGCTTCCCGTCCGTGTGTGGATGTGTCCATTATCGTCAAGTCAAAAGCATCATTTTTTATTACACATGAAAAGTGTAAGCACTGCGCCGGACGGCGACGACCATTCGGTAAACACAGAATTACAAACTGGCCACAAGTTAGTGCGCCGGGCCAGAAAGAGCCAGGACTGCTGCTGGAGACACTCTTGATAGAGAAACCTCCCCCTCGGTGATGGTTGATGGTGAATCCAAGCATTTGGAATTCAAATTCAAGTTTACTTTTACGAAAATCCAACCATCAAAAGCGAAAAGGGTTGAACTGATGGACTTTATCAGATTCTGGTCATAATTGGGCTCAGGATGCCAGTAACGTTATCTCATCGTCGGCCAAAAGTCTTGCTACCATTTTGTGTTTGTGTAGAAGATTATGGGTATATGAATTAAAGCTCGAGTGATGAATGGATGAAAAGGGTGAGCAGACAGTCCAAAAGTCACACCCAAGCTGATTACAACTAATCGAGATAGCATTTCAATTTTACATATTGTAGATATAAACTCGATTGAAATGTTTAAATCTGATCGATCATTAGCCTTCAAATTTGAGTAGCTAAAGGTAGTTTGAAAAATCCAACAAAATATAAAAAAGCGTATTTAAATTAATTTAAATAAATATTTTATCGTTAAGATAACCTCGCCCGCCTGTGTGGATCAATCAGACCGCGCACTGGACTCACAATCCAGAGGTCGCCGGTTCGAATCCCGCGGCGGGCGCTCTAAAGTTCTTTGTGTAAATATGGGTATTCGGCGCCGTCGCTCCGTGGCATACTTTCGTACACTTAGGAGCCCAGGGCGGCGAAGTCCTTGTAGATAAAAAGTACTGGTACTAGCAATGGTGGCCGACAGCTATACAGTCAACTTCGTTTTCGTTTAACCTCAAATTTCCTCATTTTATGATCATATCCATTAGCGACTTACAAAAAAAAGTATTTAAAGTTGTTATATAATGTAGATTAAAAGCCAATGCCATCATTAGAAGGCAATACAGTACTGCTATTTTAGAAAAATACAAAATATTTCCCTACAAACTGTAGAGCTATAAAATCACTCGAAAAACGAAATTCTTAATTTGACCTCCTAGACCCACCTTCATGTATACTTATCGACTCAGGATCACATTCTGAGCAAATGTCTGTGTGTGTGGTGGGATGTTGATAAAAAAATTGCACTGGATTATCTCGGATTCGGATCTATTATGTGACCTGTTGATGGATAGATGATCAAAAGACCTTTCTAACGAGTTCAATAGATTGAAGATCTGACAACCCTATCAAAAGTTATGCGCACTTAAGTGTTTTTTATGAACTTTTTAGAGACCGGATCTCATATATTTGCATGAAAACGTTGTCCGGATCTATCATGCGACCTGCCGTTGGATAGGTAATCAAAAGACCTTTCCAACGACTTCAGTAGATTGCAGATTTGACAACCCTATCAAAAGTTATGCGCACATAAGTGCCCTGAATCATGAAGATCTGCCAACCCAATCTGATGGTATGAATAATGAATCAAGTTGATAGAACACTGAAAGGTCCGCCCTTGTGTATCTATTTTGGATAGCATTACCCTCTAAATGTGAGGAAGGCAACAACCACCTAAATGTGGATTAAGTAACTTTTTATAATAAGATTTGTTTTTCCAATCTGTCTAATTGTTTAAAAAACTATTAAAAAGATTTTTATTCAAAATGGAAAATACACTCCAAACTCGATTATCCGAAAATTTATAAACCGAAGGTTTGTATGAGACTTCGGCTAATCGAATCGAATCATCTAAATTACCTTTGATACACATTTTTCAAAAGGTTTGCCATCTTTTGTTTTTTTTTTTTTGAAAATTTTGTGATTAAGTTTGATGAACTATTGATTTAAGCTCATTTCAATTTGTATGGGAATTCTGTACACTTGTAATGTGCTTTTCGGATTTTTGTTTACAATATTTACTGTATTTTTTTACTGTAGCAATCAATAGTTGAAATTTGGAGCATTTGTTCAGAGATAGTATACGAACCGATTGCTTCAAATAGTTTGCTTCCTAAGAACAGAAAAACAGTTAGAAATTCAAACAAGTTCAAATACTACTAAATATTTTATCGATACTTAAATAAAAATTTGTACAAAATCAATTAAGTTGATTTTTCAATAGAATATACCACCAACTATACTGTCCATAATTGAAATTTCGGCTATTATGTCGAATCAAGTATTCCGAGAAAAACGAGTTTTAGTGTTTGTCACTAAATCTCCATCAAGGCAATTTCCCATAAGAGTGGCATATTAGCCGTTTGGTTTTTTGTATCGACAGCCAAATCTTAACACTATTTTAGTGAAATTCAAGTTTCAGAAGATGCGTTGGAACGTTGGTGTGGAACTTTCATAGCTGTAATGGAATACTTCACAGCAGCTTGACAGAAAGTTAACTCCATGGTGCACTTTTAATTTCTCGTTAGTTGTATATGGGGCAATTAATACACGTTTAAGAATTTCCTAATCCTTCAAGCAATGAGTGAAAATACGTTTTTATTTAACAATTTAGTTTTTTTTTCGCTATTACACCCTTAGGCCGATGCAAATATTTTAAAAAGTTTTTGTCCCTCGGCCCTGGCCAAGGTCAAGGAGGGGGGGGGGCAAAAAAATAAAAAAAAAATTAAAATTTAAATAACAAGCCATAGTCTTCTAATCAGACCCTAGCGCAGCCAATCTTTCGAAGGGATCCTGGAGAGTGCCTTAGGTTAGATGACGCCTAGCACTCTTCTTGTCATTTATTAACATTTGTAGTGCGCCATTGCATTGAAATGCATTGAAACATCACAAGCGTTAAAGCGGCCAGGCCTACTGCGTAAAGCCGTATCGCAGAGATGACTCGTAATTGGGTTGAGTTTGAGCACTGAATTTTCGAACAACAACACAATTCTGAATCGACAGGGGAGGAAGAAGCGTGGGGACACACGACCATACGCTCCGAGATTTTTGGTTGTTTTCGTTGGGAGCACCATGCTAAGAAGGTTTGGTACTCCGGGACCCTCTGGGATGGGACATTGTATTTCCACGAATGCCCTGGACACTATTTGCCGTGGTTAAAGCGCCACAACTCGCTCTCTGTAACAGTATTCCTAATTCCAGTCCACGCTCACCAAGTTGTCATGGCCTAGTGGTTAGCATTTTTGCTTACCAATCCAAAGGACGGGGGATCGAACCCCGCCTCGAGCGACTTTGATTTTTCGTTCATATTTATCATTTCAAATTCATGTGTTCTTAACTTTCTCGTTGGGAGCAGATGGCCATCGAACCCAGAACCATTCGCTTACAAAGCGAACACCGTAACCAGTCAGCCACGGCCGCTCTTAAATAACAAGCCATAGTCTTCACATTTAAATGAAAAAAGTGTTTTAAAATGCATTTTACACTAGTTCAGTTGTTTTGCAATCATTAGTTTTCAAAAAATCTAAGATCTAAGATTTTGCATCGAAAATTTTCAAAAAATCTTAAGATTTTTTAATAAACCCACACATGCTAAAAATGATTTTAAACGCAGGAGAATGTATTTTAATTTGATTTCAGCGGGTTGCACTTGAATTTTCATTGAAATTTTGAAGTTTATTGTAAAAATATTTTTTTTGCCCCCTGATTTTTCGGGCCAATTTTGAAGGGGGGTGACAAAAACTTTTAAAAATATTTGTACCAGCCTTATCAAACTCAACTTCTATTTAGTAACGGAAAAGCTACTGACATTCATACCCAAGTAACATTTAAGGTTTTAAGTAGGCCATAAAAGCCTATTTAGGCCGTATCAGGGTTTTCAGAATCATGATAAAACCTACTGCTAGACAATGATCACGTAGTACAGTAGTAAAGAGAATAGAATAAAATAGCTACAATATCATCAAATGCGCCGCGGACAATCAAATGCCTCCTTTTCTTATTAAGTAATCCAAAAAACCCAATTACTAAATAAGGAAAGGAGCCAAAATTCCTAGAATTTAGGAATTTGGTACTTTTTTTTTATTTCAGTGTAAAGGTCGTAAGTTCAAATACCGAGCCAGGACGATGAAAAATTTGCTGGCAATGAAGAAAGTTCTGCCCCAGACTGACGAATATTTGCACTGCCAAATTTTGTAATCAAGAAATACACCTTTCATGTAATAACTAAAGTGCTTTTTCTCAACGCAAAGCAGGAACGTGGGTTTCGTCGAGGCGAAATATTTTCAAAACGTGGTCCCTAATGTAAATGAACAAATGGCCACTGGCGTTGATTAATGCCCGGTACAAAGTTTCGCAAACTGCTACTTTGGACAAAGTGGAATCGCTGCCGTTGCTTGATGTTTCTGTTATTTTGGGGCAGTGCTGCTGCTGCTGCTTGCCTCTCACATCAAAAGCAAAAGCGCACATTTGTCAACAGCTCACCGCAAGCGGACGTTTGTTCGTTCGTTCGGCGGAATGAATGTTTTGAAGGGTGAAGCACGAAGCCACCAACACCGTACCATGCTCCTCTGTTTGCCCCGTAGAGTGAGTGTTGTTTGCTTATACATTCGGACGGAGTTTTCGTCCGAATGTGGCATAGTGGCGCGTTTTGGCCGTACTGCGCAAGCTTGGCAATTTTCTAGTGGGTGGCAGTATTTGACAGATATTAATTGCTCAAAAGAGAGCCCCTAATGGGGACTAAATTGAATTGTACGAGGAAAAATTGAATTTCCAGGCGGCGCTGTTGGACACACTCCTGGCAGGAAGGAAGCGGGCACAGAATGTTCTGTTCTGCGAGGAGAAGGATGATTTAACGTTATTTTTTGCGATTTTTTTACAATCCATGACTTGCATAATAAATGAATGTTAAATTTATGTAGAGTATTAAGGCGTAACACAGTTGGGAGCAGAGCAGAGCAGATGTACTACGTAACTCATATCTTGTATTTTTCGGTTGATAGTATGGATCTTTCATTTGGGACCACACTGCAGGCAGGTCTATCTGGCTTATCGTGAATAGCGCATTACTATGCTCGTTTTAAATTCAGGTATCATAAAACTTGCATGAGCCGCAGTTTATTGAGCTCTTCCCTCGTAACAGACCTGCCGCTGCTGTACACCGCTATTAATTCCAGGCAGAGCAGAAATTAATGAATTCAATTAAAATTAACGATTTTCTATAACACGCCGCACATACCTAGCCAGTCAGCCAGCCAGAAATCGACGGCGACCTGAACCAACTATTCGTACCAACATAGTATGTGGTGTGGTGACGATCGACGTACGCGCATCACACGGAATGAAGATGCGACGACACGACGATGACGATGACCACCTGCGTCTGATGTCTGTGAACTTGGGTACAGGCAGGGGTCGAAATCGTTACACCGTCCATTTCGTTTTTGATCAATTCTTGCCTACTTTTCATACGGTCTTAAGTAAAACAGGAAAATTAACAAAAACGAATTACAGGTGAGCATAAACTTAACCAATTACACTTTTCTGTAGTGATTTGTACAATCATTTAGCCCAGAAAACTTTCTCAAGAGAGAATTCATCAACAAAAACGATTTCAATATCAACCCATTAATTAATCCACCTTTAGGTGGTTCGTGCCTTCCTCACATTTATAAAGCAATGTTATTCAAAATAGACACAAAAGGGACGGACCTTTAGTGTTCTATCAATTTAACTCATTCATGCCATCAGATAGGGTAGCCAGATCTTACAAATGTAGGGCACTTAAGTGCATACAACTTTTGATAGGGTTGTCAGATCTCAAATTGTTTGGGCTCGTTTAAGGTCTGTTGATTGCCTGTCCAACGATAGGTCACATGATAGATCCGGACAACGTTTTTATCAATATATCTAAGATTCGGCCTCCAAAATGTGCATACAAAATAATTAAGTGCTTATGCCTCTGATGGGGTTGTCAGATCTTCAATCTTTTGTACTCATTGAATAGAAATGGTCTTTTGATATATCGTATATCATATCGTATATATTTTGATATATCGTATACCGTTTTTACATTTTCCGGACTTGAAGTTATTTCTTTTTTAGTATAATTTTTGAAGCTCTTAACAAAGCTTTATAATTTTTAATAGAGCAATTCCATGTCAAATAGGGAATCGGTTGTACTAGACCCTCTCCGATTTCAATGAAACTTTAAAGACATGTTATCCTACGCTTAGGAAAGCCATTTTTTGTTTATGATGCCAGTACTCACTTTCCGAAAAAAAAAATACACTGAAAGAAAAAACACGTCACTTCTATGAGATTTTTTGATTCTTAAGTTTAAAAGTCAAATTTGAAGATGAGCCCACGATTTTTTTTTTCGTTCAAGATTGTTGTGAAAATAGCCTAAGATGATACAAAATGACTCACGAAAAATGCAGGATGGAGCAACAGTCCTAAAAAATACAAAATCATTTACTGAAAACGTTTTATTGAAAAGTGCCCTAAACGTCCAAATTTTCAAAAGCCAAATTTGGGAATCGATTCTCCAGATAATTTTGCACAAAAGTCTATATATTGATCACTGAGTCCAATCCTTGTGAAGTTACAGCGGGTTTAAAAATAATTTATGTATGACAGACTTGATTTTTCAGTCTCGAAAATATTTTTACCGGAAAGCTCGTCCACTTTCCCATAAGATTGTCTTTGACCACATTATTTTTTCAGCATTTTTGCATTCCTCACTTCACTGAGGAAAGGCTATAAAATCACTCGAAAAATGAACTTATTAAGACCCACCTTCACGTATACATATCAACTCAGAATCATGTTCTGAGCAAATGTCTGTGTGGATGTGTGTAGGTGGGTGGACAAAAAAATTGTCACTCGATTATCTCCGGACTGGATGAACGGATTTTGACCGTATTAGTCTCATTCGATCCGTCTTGAGGTCCAATAAGTCTCTATTTAAAATCAGCAAGTTTAGTTAAGTACTTCAAAAGTTATGCTAAAAAACGTTACTTAATCCACCTTTAGGTGGTTGGTGCCTTCCTCATATTCATAAAGACAATACATTCAGTAAAAATAGCAACATTCCCCCTTAAGAGCGAGTTTTTCACCGATGTGAAACAGGTCGTATCGAGGTGCTCCGATTTGGATGAAACTTTCAGGGTTTGTTTATCTATACATGAGATGAACTCATGTCAAATATGAGCCCTATACGACAAAGGGGAGTGGGGTAAAACGGGCATTGAAGTTTGAGGTCCAAAACACATGAAAAATCTTAAAATTGCTCGCATTTCCGTAAAACTTCATCAATTCCAACTCTCTTAAATGCATTCGAAAGGTCTTTTGAAGCCCTTCAAAATGTGCTATAGACATCCAGGATTGGTTTGACTTTTTCTCATAGCTTTTGCAAATTACTGTTAAAAATGGATTTTTCTAAACCCTCAATAACTTTTGGCAACAGCTTCCAACACCCATACTACAATAGGTCAAAAGTTAGGGAATTTCATGGACTATAAGCCAACGGTATTAACTTTTTGGCCAATCGCAGTTTTTCTCATAGTTTTACGATTTTACTAGAACAAACATTTTACAACGTTAGTTTTTGCCCTGTAGGCCAAGAAGACGGCACTTGTTGGTCTCAATTTTGTCATATTCGGAATCCTCAGAAAATTTTACATTAGATTGAGGTTTTGGAATTTTGAATTTGATTGGAAAAAATGCCATTTACAATTAATTAAAATATTATTTAGAATTTTGTCGGATTAGGGGTAAAACAAGTTTTCGCCTACTTGATACAGCATTTGACGTATTGATCATAGGGTAAATAAGATCTATTTCTTTTTTCAAAGGTGTTTTATTTAATTATTTTTTAAATCAAAATTACAACTCCAATACTTCTAACTTACGTGAAATTGACCGAGGATTCCGAATATGATAAAATTGAGACCGAAATGTGCCGTCTTCTTGGCCTACAGGGCAAAAACTAACGTTGTAAAATATTTGTTCTAGAAAAATCGTAAAACTATGAGAAAAACTGCGATTGGCCAAAAAGTTAATACCGTAAGCTTATAGTCCATGAAATTACCTATCTTTTGACCTATGGGAGTATGGATGTTGGAGGCTGTTGCAAAACGATATTAAGGTTTAAAAAAAAATCCATTTTTAACAGTAATTTGCAAAAGCTATGAGAAAAACTTAAACCAATCCTGGATGTCTACAGCACAATTTGAAGGGCTTCGATAGACCTTTCGAATGCATCTAAGAGAGTTGGAATTGATGAAGTTTTACGGAAATGCGAGCAATTTTAAGATTTTTCATGTGTTTTGGACCTCAAACTTCAATGCCCGTTTTACCCCACTTCCCTTTGTCGTAGAGGGCTCATATTTGACATGAGTTCATCTCATGCATAGACAAACAAACGCTGAAAGTTTCATCCAAATCGGAGCACCTCGATACCACCTCTAGAACAAACCGAGCAGAATCTACAAATACTGCCTCTTAACATGTTTAACAAATCAACTTTATTACTCATTTCTTTTGATATGGTTCGCAGACCATCAATATTTCTGGCTCATCGACAAGGTCTGATAAAAAAAATCTATCCAACGATAGTTCGCATGGAAGATTCAGACAATATTTTTATCACAATATCTGAAATCAAACCTCTAAAAAGTGTATAAATAACACTTAAGTGCCAATAACTTTTGATAGGAATGTCAGATCCTTGATGTTTTAAGCTCATTTGAAAGGTCTTTCGATTATCTAACCAACGATGGGTCGCATGATAGACCCGGACAATATTTTTACTGAAATATCTGAGATCCAGCCTCCAAAAAGTGTATAAATAACACTTAAGTGCCAATAACTTTTGATAGGATTGTCAGATCCTTGATGTTTTAAGCTCATTTGAAAGGTCTTTCGATTATCTAACTAACGATGGGTCGCATGATGGATCCGGACATCATTTTTACTGAAATATCTGAGATCCGGCCTCCAAAAAGTGTATAAATAACACTTAAGTGTCAATAACTTTTGATATGATTGTCAGATCCTTGATGTTTTAGGCTCATTTGAAAGGTCTTTCGATTATCTAACTAACGATGGGTCGCATGATGGACCCGGACATCATTTTTACTGAAATATCTGAGATTCGGCCTCCAAAAAGTGTATAAATAACACTTAAGTGCCAATAACTTTTGATAGGAATGTCAGATCCTTGATGTTTTAAGCTCATTTGAAAGGTCTTTCGATTATCTAGCTAACGATGGGTCGCATGATGGACCCGGACATCATTTTTACTGAAATATCTGAGATCCGGCCTCCAAAAAGTGTATAAATAACACTTAAGTGCTAATAACTTTTGGTAGGGTTATCAGATCTTCAATGTTTTGGGCTCATTGGAAAGGTCTTTTTAATATCTTTCTGAAAATGTATAACATGACAGGGTTTCTTACAAAAACCACCCTTTTTACAATCTTCCGGACATACGCCAAAATCGTTTTTTAAGCATAACTTTTGAAGTACTTTACTAAACTTCATAATTTTCAATAGGGACTTATGGGACCCCAAGACGAATCGAATGAGACCAAAACGGTCCAAATCGGTTAAGCCAGTGCTGAGATAATCGAGTGCATATTTTTTGGTGCACAGACCCACATCCCTACACACACACACACACACAGACATTTGCTCAGAATTTGATTCTGAGTCGATAGGTATACGTGAAGGTGGGTCTACGAGGTCAAATTAAGAAGTTCATTTTTCGAGTGATTTTATAGCCTTTCCTCAGTAAGGTGAGGAAGGCAAAACGATTTTGGCGTATGTCCGGAAGATTGTAAAAAGGGTGGTTTTTGCAAGAAAACCTATCATGTTATACATTTTAAGAAAGGTATTATTAAGACCTTTCCAATGAGCCCAAAACATTGAAGATCCGTGTTATTTAAGTGTTATTTATACACTTTTTGGAGGCCGGATCTCAGATATTTCAATAAAAATAATGTCCGGGTTCATCCTGTCGTTAGATAATCGAAAGACCTTCCAAATGAGCCAAAAACATCGAGGATCTGACAACCCTATCAAAAGTTATTAGCTCTTAAGTGTTATTTATACACTTTTTGGAGGCCGATTCTCTGATTTTGTGATAGAGAAATTGTCTGAATCTTCCATGCAAACTACCGTTGAATAGGTTTTTTTTCAGACCTTGCCGATGAGCCAGAAATATTGAAGGTCTGCGAACCCTATCAAAAGAAATGAGTAATCAAGTTGATTTGTTAAACATGTTAAGGGGGTATGTTGCTATTTTTACTGAATGTATTGACTTTATGAATGTGAGGAAGGCATCAACCATCTAAAGGTGGATTAAGTAACGTTTATTTTTAAAACCGCTGTAACTTCACAAGGATTGGATTTAGGACAGTGGTCAACAATGGAGACTTTCATGTAAAATTGTCAAGAGAATCGATTCTCGAATTCGGTTTTTGAAAATTTTGACGTTTAGAGCACTTTTAAAAAACGTTTCAGTAAATGATTTTTGTATTCCTGCATTTTTCGTGAGTCTTTTTGTAACATTTTAGGCTATTTTCACAAAAAAAATGAACGAGAAAAAATCGTGACATTCCAACTTAAAAATCAAAAAATCTCATAGAAGTGGCGTGTTTTTTTCTTTCAGTGTATTTTTTGTCGAAAGTCCGTTCGATTTCTTTCAAGTTTGTCTCTGACCACTGTTTGATACGATGCAACGGATTCGAGATACAGCGATATTTAAATTACGAAATGCAAAAATATTTAAAACATTCACGCCCTTCTCGAATGTCGATATCGAGTGAAACTGATTCCATATACACAAAAATGGCTTTCCTAAGCGTACACGGAGAAAAAAGAGTTCCCAAAATCGTGAACAAGCGTTCATGAAAATGGGAACCTCGAACAAAGTGTTCAAATCCCATGGTGCGATTTTGAAAAACGTACCATGAAATTTGAACACTTTGTTCGTGGTTCTCATTTTCATGAACGCTTGTTCACGATTTTGGGAACTCTTTTTTCTCCGTGTAGGATAACATGTCCACAAAGTTTCATCGAAATCGGAGAGGGTCGAGAAAAATGTACCTAAAATATTCCTGGTTTGGGCTGGAATTGCTCAATACCGTCTTGTGAGACCCCTGGGACGGATCGAATGAGGCCAAAACGGACAAAGGCGGATGAACCAGTGCCGAGATGGGGCCGTCTTACCCCCCGCTCCACTTTGCTTAGAATTTGATTCTGAGTCGATATGTATGTAATGGGTCTAGGAGTTCAATTTAGATTTTCATTTTCCGAGTGATTTTATAGCTTTTCCTCAGTGAGGTGAAGAAGGCACAACCATTACGGTTTTGGGATAGAGAGCAGGGATGCCAGGTACACAGATTTGTCTGTGTTTCACAGAGTTTTGAAGTTTTGTGATGCACAGACAAACACAGACTTTTTAAATCTAACACAGATATACACAGATTTTCGAAAAACGGAACGAAAATTCGATTTTTGAAAGTCAGGATGGTTTTGACCACACTCATGTACCCTGGCGGTTTTAAAAATATAGTATTATAGCCCTCTATTTTGTTTTATTTTGTTAACACCTTAATTCCCAACTTTGAGAAAAGGGGGAATTTGTATGACAGTTCCCCCTTTTTCTCTAGCTTTGGAGTTTATGTGTTAATGAGATTTCCTAACAAAAATCAAATATTACTCTAAATCGGTGCACAGCTGTGGCTCGGCGCTAGATCCCAATGCGTACCTCTTCCACTCAAAGCAATCGAATCCGTCCATCACTCCGTGTCCGTTTTTTCTCTCTCTCTTTCTCGTCTGGCCGGAGCAGGTTGCCTAACAGCAGCCTTCCTCCTAGGCAACATGGCCGGCTGCTGCTGACTGTGTCATAAAGTGCTCCTTAAAAACCCGAACAACTCGCACAACACACATGCAACGAGCCGAGCTGGGACCAGCACAAAAAAAACACTCTGAGAGAAGAGAAGAATCGCCTTCTGCTTGAAGCGGAGACTCACCAGAAAAAGCATTTTCGAAATGTTTTTCTTCCATTTTCACCTCTCGCACACAGTCGACGTCGTCGCCAAGGGTAGGATGCGGCATTGTGTGTGTTATGTGTATTGTTGTGTTTTTGTATTGTGCTGCTGCCTACTCTGTGGTGTAGATTGTTTCCAAATTGGAAATTTAATGCGAGCCGAGAGCTATAACGCTATAACGAGTGGAATAAATTTACCAACACACCCATCGAAGGGTAGAGAGAGCGCCGCAAATTGGATTCAGGAATATGGCTCTTGTGATCCGACGACTAATGTTCTTATGGTTCTTTTGCATTGCCTAAAGGTACCGTGGAGTGGGTGACTTTGGTGGGCGATTTTAAATTGGTATGTTAATATTTTGTATTATTTTTAAAATGATTCCAGTTCTCCAAAAAGACTCAATTTCACCGACATTGATTACTTTGCATTGTTAGATTATCCGAAATTTAATTGAATTTGGCATGAGTCACAGCCTTCAAACTTTGTGTCCCGATTTGTCCCACTTCCCGTTGACCTAGAGTGCTCATATTTGGCACAGATGCCACAGATAGTTGGAGCCTAACATTTCAAAAGGGCACAAAACTTTTGTAAACAATAGTGTGTCCCTTTCACTCAAATGACAGTTTACATGAGGTGTGAAAGGGACACACTCTGGGTTAAAAAAGTTATGTGCCCTAATGAAATGGCAAGCACAAGTTTTATATGCCCTGTTCGTGGTCTCGCTCTTAACAATATATCGATACATCTTAAAGTATGCATGGACGTATGAAAATTCGTTTTCATTCATTCATTCTCATCAAATCATTCAAAAACGATTCGATCATCCGAAGGTTTGTTTGAGACTTTGGGTAATCAAATCATGACCAACAAAAATGGTTTCATGTTTTTTTTTAATTTTCTTACTTTTAACATTAAATTTGAATCCTGCGATCCCAATTTAGTCAAATTCGAATGGTTGACTGCTTTTAAACTAATAAATACAGTTTTACAATATTTGAACACCGCCATACTGTTTTTATAAATTCTAAATCACTTAAGAGTAGATTATCCAGATTTTTAAGCAAAGATGGCGTTCGAATTGTGAATGCCCGAAATGTCAAAGTCACGCAGTGGTACCAACATTACGAAAAAAGTGTGCCATGGCATGACAGCCACATTTTTTTCTAATGTTGCTGCTACTGAGCGATTTTGACATTTCGAACGTTCACAATTCGAACGCCATCTTCGCTTAAAAACCTGGATAGGTCATACTGAAGCTCATTAATCAAAACTAAGATTACGAAAATGAATTGCTGGTTCGATTATCCGAAGTAAAAATTTTCCGAGGTCTTCGGACAATCGAGTCTGGACTGTACTTACTTTTCCTGTCATTCTTGAAAGGCCAGACGGCCTACATTTCATCGCCGAAATAACAGTACTGAAAAGTAGTTCCGGTATCCCTTTGAGTGTTCAACTTTCCAGTACTTGAGTCGAAAAGTACAGTTCAGACTCGATTATCTCTCCGTCACTGTTTTTTTTTTGTCTTTTCGCCTTTCATCGTGATCGTGCTTTCTTGTCGCTCATCAATTTTCAAATTGAGTTAAGGACACCATTTTTGTGGATCTTTCAATGCATCGCCTTTTGACCCTCACCGATTCTCAAAATTCGATTAAAATCCTGAGATACTCAACAAAAACCTAAAAAAAAACGTGCTTTATTGTCACTCTTCATTTCAAGAGTATTTTAAGGTCGAATAAACAAAATTTACATATTCAAGGTGGTTTTACGAAGACTCAAAAGGCAAAAAATGAAAATTTTGTTTAGGCCAGGCCTGCTCAACGCCCGGGCCACGGGCCGGATCCGGCCCGTAAAGCCATTTCATCCGGCCCGCGACGGCATTTCAAAATAGTTTAATTATTGGCCCTTAAGGCTGTTAATGAAACATTCGATAAATAAATTTAGAGTCTAGATTTGAAAAATAAGCTTTTGATCTCATCTAGCTTTTTTGCTTCAGCAATGTTTTTGTTTCAAATTCAAATATTCTTTATGTTTGAATTTAATTTTTATCATTTCTGCATTGATGTTTTCAAATTCAATAATTTAATTGAAAACTGGGACGAGAAAACCATAATTATCAATTTTGTAAAATTGTGAAATATACGATAAAAAAACTTAAATATTGAATCTCTTACAGTTTTGATTTTTTAAATTTCAGTTTTTCTGTTTTGAGGCACTTGGTGTGGTAATATGATAGTGTAGTTTTAAGAAAACAAATAAGTAAAAAAAAATTGTAAAGAAATTCTAAGTTTAAATTATTTATCTAAGAGTAAATTATTTTTACAGAAAACAAGTTTGCTGCAAATATATTTGAAATATTAAATATTTCGCAAAATAAGTCAAGAAATTAACAAAAAAAACATATTTTTCGAATAAATTAAATTATAGAAATTGTAAGAATAACTTAAAAAACGATATTTTTTCCATTTTCAATTTTTATCAAACATTATTTCCGGTCCGCCACTGCTTCAGATAAACAACTTCTGGCCCGCAGGGCCAAAAGGTCGGGCACCCCTGGTTTAGGCTGTCACAATTGTGCACAGAATACATATACAAACTAAAATAAGCATAATTAATAGTTTAAACTTAATCAGCATATATTTGGTTTTAAAAAATGTGTATTAAAATAAATTTGTGAAAAAACGAAAAAATATCCACATTTTACAACTATTTGTATGAAGTGTCACAAAATAGCACGATTGTTTTGATGAGGAATTGGTAT
This sequence comes from Culex pipiens pallens, assembly GCF_016801865.2. Classification (NCBI taxonomy): domain Eukaryota; kingdom Metazoa; phylum Arthropoda; class Insecta; order Diptera; family Culicidae; genus Culex; species Culex pipiens. Next base: position 115,998,689 of record NC_068938.1, read on the forward strand.
ATATGTAAATTTCGATATCCGGGAAACGGAAACTGATTTCCAAAATTGGTTTAAAGCATCTTGTAGGAGTTTTGAGCTTAACAAAATATCATCATTAACTTATTTTCGACCAAAATGGTCGTTGTCACAAAAAAGTACACAAAAGACGATTTGTCGTTTGAAAAAAAAGTTCAAGATGGTATGTCAGAGACATAACCGAAAGACATAGGACCAAACAATTTGAATGTGTTTTTGGATTGCTAGTGAAATCTGAAATAAGATTATTTTATTTTGTTTCATAGATTTGTCGGCAAAATTGTCATAAATGTTCTCCCAAGGTGAACCTTCTATGAGGGCACCGGCTACTCCAGGTTGTGGCCACTACGGTCGAAATGTCAATTTTCATGTTCAGTATCAAAAACCATGAATTTTGATATCCATATTGCCACAACTCGTATGGTTCTGTTAAAGACCCTCCGGGCCCCGGGGAAACCTGCTTTGAGATCACCGGTCACTCAAGGTTGTGGCCACTACTGTCGGAATGTCAATTTTCATGTACAGTATCAAAAACCATGAATTTTGATACCAATATGCCACAACTCGTATGGTTCTGTAAAAAGTCCTCCGGGCCCCGGGGGAACCTGCTTTAAGGGCACCGGCCACTCCAGGTTGTGGCCATTACTGTCGAAATGGCCATTATGTTCAGTATCAAAAACCATGAATTTTGATACCCATATTGCCACAACTCGTATGTTTCTGTAAATGTCCCCCCAGGCCCCGGAGGAACCTTCTTTGAGGGCACCGGCCACTCCAGGTTGTGGCCACTACTGTCGAAATGGTCATTATTATGTTCAGTATCAAAAACCATGAATTTTGATACCCATATTGCCACAACTCGTATGTTTCTGTAAATGTCCCCCCAGGCCCCGGGGGAACCTTCTTTGAGGGCACCGGCCACTCCAGGTTGTGGCCACTACTGTCAAAATGGCCATTATTATGTTCAGTATCAAAAACCATGAATTTTGATACCCATATTGCCACAACTCGTATGTTTCTGTAAATGTCCCCCCAGGCCCCGGGGGAACCTTCTTTGAGGGCACCGGCCACTCCAGGTTGTGGCCACTACTGTCAAAATGGCCATTATTATGTTCAGTATCAAAAACCATGAATTTTGATACCCATATTGCCACAACTCGTATGTTTCTGTAAATGTCCCCCCAGGCCCCGGGGGAACCTTCTTTGAGGGCACCGGCCACTCCAGGTTGTGACCACTACTGTCGAAATGGCCATTATTATGTTCAGTATAAAAAACCATGAATTTTGATACCCATATTGCCACAACTCGTATGTTTCTGTAAATGTCCCCCCAGGCCCCGGGGGAACCTTCTTTGAGGGCACCGGCCACTCCAGGTTGTGGCCACTACTGTCAAAATGGCCATTATTATGTTCAGTATAAAAAACCATGAATTTTGATACCCATATTGCCACAACTCGTATGTTTCTGTAAATGTCCCCCCAGGCCCCGGGGGAACCTTCTTTGAGGGCACCGGCCACTCCAGGTTGTGGCCACTACTGTCAAAATGGCCATTATTATGTTCAGTATCAAAAACCATGAATTTTGATACCCATATTGCCACAACTCGTATGTTTCTGTAAATGTCCCCCCAGGCCCCGGGGGAACCTTCTTTGAGGGCACCGGCCACTCCAGGTTGTGGCCACTACTGTCAAAATGGCCATTATTATGTTCAGTATCAAAAACCATGAATTTTGATACCCATATTGCCACAACTCGTATGTTTCTGTAAATGTCCCCCCAGGCCCCGGGGGAACATGCTTTAAGGGCACCGGCCACTCCAGGTTGTGGCCATTACTGTCGAAATTGCCATTATGTTCAGTATCAAAAACCATGAATTTTGATACCCATATTGCCACAACTCGTATGTGTCTGTAAATGTCCCCCCAGGCCCCGGGGGAACCTTCTTTGAGGGCACCGGCCACTCCAGGTTGTGGCCACTACTGTCAAAATGGCCATTATTATGTTCAGTATCAAAAACCATGAATTTTGATACCCATATTGCCACAACTCGTATGTTTCTGTAAATGTCCCCCCAGGCCCCGGGGGAACCTTCTTTGAGGGCACCGGCCACTCCAGGTTGTGACCACTACTGTCGAAATGGCCATTATTATGTTCAGTATAAAAAACCATGAATTTTGATACCCATATTGCCACAACTCGTATGTTTCTGTAAATGTCCCCCCAGGCCCCGGGGGAACCTTCTTTGAGGGCACCGGCCACTCCAGGTTGTGGCCACTACTGTCAAAATGGTCATTATTATGTTCAGTATCAAAAACCATGAATTTTGATACCCATATTGCCACAACTCGTATGTTTCTGTAAATGTCCCCCCACGCCCCGGGGGAACCTTCTTTGAGGGCACCGGCCACTCCAGGTTGTGGCCACTACTGTCGAAATGGCCATTATTATGTTCAGTATCAAAAACCATGAATTTTGATACCCATATTGCCACAACTCGTATGTTTCTGTACATGTCCCCCCAGGCCCCGAAGGAACCTTCTTTGAGGGCACCGGCCACTCCAGGTTGTGGCCTCTACTGTCGTAATGGCCATTATTATGTTCAGTATAAAAAACCATGAATTTTGATACCCATATTGCCACAACTCGTATGTTTCTGTAAATGTCCCCCCAGGCCCCGGGGGAACCTTCTTTGAGGCCACCGGCCACTCCTGGTTTTGGCCTCCACTGTCGAATTGGCCATTTTTCATGAGAACCGCCGCATCATAGCGACTTCCACGCCGTCCGCCGCTTCGCTCGAATTTCCTCCTTCTGCTGCCGGTGGTTCTTCCTTCTGGTTGCTGGTCCTCCTCTTCTATTGGCCGCTGCTGCTGCTGCTCCGTGCCGGCCCGACGTGCACAGTTCGAGTGCTCGTTCCAAAGTGACTTGCTTTTGCGAAATTTTCTGCTTAAATAGCGGCAGAGCCGGAGAACGGCACAAAAGGGGCGCGGTCTCGAATGCATACGCTCGCTCTGATTGGTCATCTGTCCGATTTGTACTGAAAAATTACTCATTTTGATTGCATGTTTTAAGTGCTTTAACTATGTTTAGTCAGACTATCTATGTAGTTAAACAATAGCTGAAGTCTTCCTCTTTCGATTGGTGGTCCAACCATTTGGATTGATTCACAGGGAAAAAAGATATAAGCGTTCAAAATGTCCCCTTTTTAACGCTTAAAAGTGACGCTTCGGATCGAATTTCTGAACTGGCCCCCCAATATAGTAAGTAAAGACATAGTCCTATGTCAAAAAATGAAAAACTGATACTAAATTTAAAAAAATCATAAAAGATTTGGTATAATAAATATTTGATTTACAAAATAATAGTTTAAAGTCAATCTCTTTCTAATATTTTTCTTAAAGAAATGCTCATAGCTCAGTCCAGGTGTAGGAGTCGTCTCCTTGGGTCCTGTCTCGGGTCGTGTCGCTGGTAGGCAATTGGAACAAATTGATTTTTACTTATAATTAAACAACTTTCCATGTTATAATAAATAAAAAAAATCAATGCAGAAAAAATAACATGTTCAGAAGATATGGTAAAGGTTTGATTTACTCAATCTACAATCTACTTGAAATTTATTTCTAAAATTTTTAAAAAGATTGAAAAATCTCAAAAAAATACAACTCCACTCCACGGTACAAAACCAACATTGAGAGAGAGAGGACCACACTCCCAATACCTTGAGAGTTTCGCTGGAAGTGTGTGTGTGTGCTCGTGAGCGGGAATCGAGAAATCTTTATTACCAAAATGTGAGCATAAAAAGTGCATGATAGGGCACGGTCGGAGAGGCTCGGCTCGGTGGGTGGAAGAGAAGAGACTGGGGGACGGATGGCACAGGATCATAAAACATGTGTTTAATGCGACGGCTTAAAAACCGAGGAAGCACATGCAACATGAGCCAGCCAGCCAAGTGGTGGGGTTCGCAAGAGAAGAGTCCGGTCAGACGTGAGATAAAGAAGCACACGAAACAGCCGCTCTGGCCGATGTTGGTTGATGATGACGATGATGATGATGCCACAAGAAGCACTAAATAAGGCCCCGTTCTGGCCTGGGCCGGGTTTTCGTGCGGATTCGACACGTTCGCCACGACTGTGTTTAGCTTGAGCTGCCGCTGCTGCTGCTTATTATACCGTTCGTTTGGATCGGGTGGAATGGAAACCCTATAGGACGATTACGAAACCTGGCGACGACGTTGAGTCAATAGTTTGTGTTAGCTGCATCCGGTGTTGGCGAGAAATGATTAGAATTTTAGCTTGCTGCAGCAATTTTGGCTCAACGGTGGGGAATGTTACCTCCCTGAAACCATTAGAATTGTTGGCATGGAAAATAGTGTGAAGAATTTTGTTCGCAGAAGATTCGTCACTGAGAAAAGTTTAGGTAACTTTCACTGTTTTTTTTTTATATTTTTAAGATCAAACCTATCTTTAGAAAACAAAGCATATTATATACAGTTAGAAAAAAGTACAATCATATAACTGGATGTTATTACAGTTTTTGAAAATATGTGATATAACTTTTTATTGAATTTGTTGTAATATATGAGCTGAACAAGATGAATACTAAGAATTTACAAGATTGCCTAACTCATGAATTTAAGCAATCCACCCAGAATTCCGAAAATAGAATTAATTTGTATTTGGCTCGGGGTCCACGAAGATGTTTGATGAGCCTTGTCTGGCAAGTTTATCAGCCATTTCGTTGCTTTCAATGCCGCAGTGCCCAGGTACCCAAAACAACATGACTCTGTTATGCCAAACAGCAAGTTCCCTGTATCATTGGATCACCCCTACAAGTCTCCCTACAATTTTGGTAGCTGTCCATGCAAAAATTGTACGTAAATATATGTAAATCAGTATTTCAATTCTCCGATCGATTTGGTGTTGTAGATTGCATTGTTACACTTTTTTGAGATTTTTTAATAGACTTTTTTGACAAGATTTACAGATTTTGAAAACTTTCTTGTTTTATTCGCTGTATCTGAGCAACCAGAGGTTCAAACACTCATATTTCTTGGACGAAATTTTATGAAATTTTTGAACAATAATCTATAGTCAACTAAACTTTTTGGGTATTTAATTTTATTCTTCCATAATTCCATTCCATTTAATAACTCGGCCGGAAATTTTGCGTACAAACTTCTGTCTTCTTCTCTCCCTCCCTCATCGTAGACAATTGTCTATAAGGCTTCATCCATACAACCATTTTCTCGGATAGCCAAGCTGCACTATTGGCATTAAAATCCTCTGAATGCGAATCCAAACTTGTTTGGGAGTGCGTCGTTTCCCTCAGGGAACTTGCTGTTTGGCATAACAGAGTCATGTTGTTTTGGGTACCTGGGCACTGCGGCATTAAAGGCAACGAAATGGCTGATAAACTTGCCAGAAAAGGCTCATCAAACATCTTCGTGGTCCCCGAGCCGTTCCTTGGAATATCAAAAAGTGCCGTGAAGTAAGAAATAACTAATTGGGAACAATCGCAAATCGCTTCAATCTGGGGCGAAATGCGTGGATTGAGACAAGCTAAAACTTTTATCACTCCAAGCCCTTTAATTGCCAAGAAACTTATTGGCTTAAACCGTAGGGAACTACGAATACTCGCAGGGCTTGTAACAAGACATTGTCCTGCCAGATATCACCTGCACAAAATCGGCAGGTGGCCTAACAACCTCTGTCGTTTTTGTTTAACTGAGCTGGAAAGCTCGGCACATTTACTCTGCTTCTGTGGAGCACTTGTGTCTCGAAGGCTGCGGTTCTTTGGATCGCACCTTCTTACGCCGTACAATGTATGGCACCATACCCATCCCAAACAGCTCATACAGTTCATCGACTTACCTAAGGTGGCTTCTTAGACAATTCATCTTCTTAAAAACCATTCAACTTCAAGCGAAACTTAGTTGGGGATAACTTGTGTATTTCCCTTATCCCCTTTAAAAAGGAACCCATCAACACTTTCCAGATATGAGCGGCCGACCATTTACGGATGTCATGGTGTTGAGAATCTAGTTAAGATAGAATTGGTTCTATTACCGTTCTTTAAGCGAAGCGAAATGTTGGTAAAAGTTAAATCCGTATCAGTTTTTATACAAACGTCTGCAACATTGTATTTTTAATGATTCATAAATACTGGAGCGTTTTTGGAACCCTTTCAAATAGGATATCGATTTTTGTATAAATAAAAATGCCTTAGAGATTAAACATCAACAAAATGGTTCATAAAGACAACGTTTTTTGCCTTCCTCCCTCACTGAGGCAAGGCTATAAAATCACTCGAAAAATGAACTTCTTAAATACGACTCCTAGATATACCTTCACGTATACCTATCGACTCGGAATCAAATTCTGAACAAATGTCTGTGGGGATGTGTGTAGACATGATTTTTTTTCCACACGATTATCTCAGAACTGACTGAACCGATTTTAGCCGGATCCGCCTTATTCGTTTGGGGTCCCCTAAGACCCTATTAAATTTTATTCTGTTTAGTTAAGTATTTAAAAAGTTATGCCAAGAAAAAGATTTTTGTAGATACAAAAAAGGGTGATTTTTGCCTAACCTCAAAAGGCCGGGTCTTTTTGTTTACGTGCGAGAGTCACGCCATAATATGCGAAACGCCCGGTTGCCACATTGCTTCAAATGAGAGTCTGCATGTTTTCTGGAAACGTCTGTATCAGGTATATATTTTTTTCATAAACTTATTTTCATTATTACTTTATAAATTTGAGGAAGGCACCACCCACCTAATGGTGGATTAAGAAACGTTTTTGTAATTTTATTAGCAAAATTTCAACTACTTTTCACATACAACCCCACTTCAGGACGGTTCGATCCAAATTTGTGAGAATGATTCTACGTTTTACGTTTGCTCAACCTTCAAAATAATACCCATTTCGCCCATCCGTCCGGCTCAATCCGAATGATCGTGTCTCTATATGTGGTCGTACCGCGGTGCTTTTTTTTACTCTCTTCCGGTGAATTTGGCACTCCCGTAGTCATTTTCTCGCTCTCGATTTTTTTCCTTTCTTTCTTTTGTTGGTTCTTTGTGTTTATGTTTATTATTTATTTTTTCTCCTTTCTACCGTCATGCCCTCTCACCGCGAGGAGTCCTGAGCCTGCGATGATAATAACACACCAGCTCAGCGCCAAAACCGTCCCGTCCGTCGTTCGTCGGGTCATGGAATGGATTTCGAGAGCAGCCGGGACCTCTCTTCCTGGCTGGTTTCGGTGTGGTAGGTTGTATTTGTAGTCCGTTCGCACAACCACCGAAACTTCTCACAAGGTTTCCGAAGAAAACTTTCAAGTCTAACGCGAAGCCCCCAGACTCTTGAGAAACTCGCACTCACTCGCTCCGGGTCTCGGCTGAAATATCAACAATAAATTTTCTCGGAACATCTGTCGTTCCTTCCACACCCGAGAAGAAGGTACGACGTGGTGGCATGACGGCTCGACTTACGAGAGCTCTGTTCCATTACCGGCGGGATGGGATGGTACCCCGGCTGTGATGACGGCGACGACGATGACGATGATGATTTTGATGTAATTATCGATAAAAGTTGAATGAAAGAGTATCGAGTAATTGGTTCCCCGATATAGAACACGTTCGAAGACTTCCTCGAATGTATTGGTAATCTGGTGTAGTTTCTTTGAAAACTTTGGTTTAATGAAGATTTCATCTGATTGTGTTCCAAATCAAATTACAAAGAAATGTATTGCAGATTTTTTAAACATAAGCGAATTATATGACTGTCAAATCCCGAACCCTGTAGATCCCAAAAGAACCACTTAAAGATCTCTTTTCAATATGAAATCATGTAAATTTTCTGCCAAATACAGAATCCGTTATACCAAAATCCTTTCAACATATCGCTTTTAATGCAACCCACATGCAAAATTCAGCAACAAATAAGAAAGCAGCAGCCGAAATGTCCGGCCATCAAATATTCATCGAAATCATCATCAGCAACTCCGCAGCCGCAGCAGCAGCCAGCACATCCTGCGTCCACCGCGCCTCGGCGATAATGGCCGTCATAACACTGATGATTACAGACGTGTGATGATGATGGGAGGAATGATGATTATGATGAAGAGCTGAAAAGCGCCGATGATTATGTACGGTGAGAAAACGATAAAAGTGCTGTTCTCGGGCTCGAGCGCAAATTTGTTTCACCGAAGCCACTGTCTGACTGTCTGTGTTGCACGGTGTGTCGGGAGAGGACATTTCTCTGAGAAAGCTTTCAGTGAAAATGTCTAGTCCCTAAGTTGATGGTCTTTACACCCAAACCAAGGTTCTCAGACATCTAATGTCCCTAGTAACTTGTAACACTCTCTTCTCTTCAGTTGCTGTTCAAATGTGTCTTATATCTTAAGCCACATTTCTCGAGTTTTTTTTTTTATAAAAGGTCCAATAAACCAAATTTCCAGTTTTTGCTTTTTGGGTGTTTTTTTAACCGCCTTGAGTCAGGGGTATCAAAAAACACCCAAAAAGCAAAAACTGAAAATTTGGTTTATTGGACCTTTTCAAAAAAAACTCCAGATTTCTTCCCCTTCGTTACAAATAATAAGGAAAATATACATGAAACATTTGCGTTACGTTACACAAAATTTTAGTAATTTCTACGATACATTATGACCCCCTCTCTTAGTATTGTCCGTTTCTCTAGAAGGTACACGTCGCGCGGCATTTCAGAATGTGTCGCAGACACTGTTGCCAGCGATTTTCTGCACTTTTGGTGCAATAAAAAACATTCCCGGCAACAATGCCATGCAATTCTAATAAGAAGATCAACAAAAACAAAACGCACAGTATGGAATTTGACAGCGCGCAGTGCGAAAGTGCGGCGCGTCGTTTCGAGGCTGGTATGCCGCGTGTCCTTTTCGGGAATACGCGCAATAGCAAACTTGTTTTACATCAGCGTTGTCAGTGCTACATCTTCTCATTAAAATGCAACCTGATGTGTACAATTAGTCCCGCCTGTGTGGATCAATCGGACCGCGCACTGGACTCACAATCCAGAGGTTACCGGTTCGAATCCCGCGGCGGGCGATCTAAAATTCTTTGTGTAAATATGGGTATTCGGCGCCGTCGCTCCGTGCCATACTCTCATACACTTAGGAGCCCAGGGCGGCGAAGTCCTTGTAGATAAAAGGAAGACTTTAGTGGTTGGTACTAGCAATAGTGGCCGTCAGCTATAAAGTTAACTTCGTTTTTTTTATGTACACAAATTGGCTTGCGTGAGATATTTACTTTTTTTTAATTGTTTTTTACCTTATAATAGCTGTAACTTTTGATCAAAAAGTTCTAGTTAATTTTTTCCAAAATGTAAGTGCTGTCACTATTCTTTAAAACATTACTCTTAATTGCTTCGTTTAAAAAACTGGATTTTTTAAATAAAACTCAATCGTAAAGGACACAGTTTGCGAGATAAAATGTTGATCTCTTGGACAAAGTTGCCAAACTTTCGAGAAGAGAAAAAATCCCACGAAAATTCATGAAATGTTTGATTTTCTGAAACACTCTTTTTGTGAACCACGCTCATTTTCAATCAAACCCAAAGTTGCTCTTTTCCATCTGCAACATATCTTCCAAAGACAGCAAAGCTCCAAAACTTAATTTTGTTACGGATTTCGGATCAATATGGACCACTGTGGAACTCAGATCATACAAAACCAAAGAAACCGTCATATATTCGGTTTCTGCTTTAAAAGACTATGGCTCATTTCCAAAGGCAGTTTTTGATTCAGCGGACAAAATTTCATGGACAAAACATAAAGTTGATAAACTTTACTATTTTTCAGAAAATTATTGCTGGGATCTGGAACTTGCTCCTAAAAGAAGATATAGCATCCTCAAAACTCGTCTAAAACGTGATTGTCGAGAAAAAAATATGTCATATTGAGATACTTTTGCTCAGCGGAATAGCCATGTTATTTAAAACTCGCAAAGTAAAACAACAACAACAACTAAGGTGTCCACGTGGTTTATGGATGGTCCCTAAACAAAGAAACGAAATTCTGTGTGTGTGTGTGTGTGTGTGCAACCAATCAAACGGGACCACGCGTTCGCTTCCTACAAATTTAGATGTTTCCATGTATTTTAGAATTTTTACATTCTACACATGCAAATAACTCGCATAGGCATTTGGATGGTGTTAGCTCTGCCGAGCTTCGGTGACCCATTTCTACGCAGGCTAGCCGTGCGCGAGGTACCTCAGCTTGAATCGACAAGCCCCGCCCTGAAGAACGTTTGGACCAATCGGATTCAAACGTTATTTAGAACTTCCGAACCCTTGCCAAGTGGACAAAGGCCCAGCGCGTATATAGGTGGTAGTAACAGTATTCCTTATTCCAGTCATAGCTCACCAAGCAGCCGTGATGGCGTAGTGGTTAGCATTTTTGCTTACCAATACAAAGGACGGGGGATCGAACCCCACCCGAGCGACTTTGATTTTTTCGTTCATATTAAAGAATTTCAAGTATTTTTAAGTCTTAAACTTTCTCGTTGGGAGCAGATGGGCATCGAACCCAGGATCATTCGCAAAGCGAACACCGTAACCAGTCAGCCACGGCTGCTCCTTGTAAAACACTTTACCGGTTTTGTCTTGAATGATGTGTATATATGTCAGAAAAAAATAAAGAATTGTGGTCTTATAAAAAGTACGAGCTCACCAGTCAACAAATTCTTCAAAACCAGCTTATCTTCAATCGTCTTCGTAAAACGGGGGCTGGAACCCGCTCAAAAAGGCCGGTTCCCGCTTGAGCAGCTTCCGCTTGTCATCGCTCCACTCGTAATCCGCTCCGTCGTCCTTCTTTTGTAGGATTTTTTCAAGCTTCTGTCGCTGCAGCAACTGAACCTCCTTGCGGCGACTGCGTTCCACATTAACCGGTGCCAGTGAACTAATCCATGGCCCTCGGTTCCGATTCCCTTTTGTACGCGGGATGTTTACCTTGACAGGGACCGGTGATCGATGACCGATAATTTTGCACTTCCCGGTCGAACCCACCATCCTGGTCTTTGGGGAATGCTCGACAGCTACCGCGTTCCATGCCAGTTCCGCAACCGACCCGGAACGAGCCACGTCCTCGATTCAACCGCCCTTCTCCAGCACCATCAGCACTGCGTTCCATCAAGATTTTTAAAATTTCCGCCGAAAACTATTCGTTTGAAACACATAACTTTTACAACTTTTCATCAAAAATTATTGAAGCCCGAGAAAAACTGTGACAGCGGAAAGTTTTCGCGTCCGCACACCACGATTGCTACGATCGAATCTAAACAAACAAACGAAATTCTATATAAAATTACACCCTAAAATATGTAGCCCATCAGTATGGGAAACCTACTTAATTGAAATGTCAAGTATATCACGGTCTGATGGCCGAGCGGGCTAAGGCGCCACTCACTACTGTTGGTGCTGGGTATTAATCCCGTCGGATGCAACTTACTTGTGCTTACAAAAATTGTACATGCAGTGGGTAATATAAAGTGTGTTTTTAGGATGCTGCAAAAGCTGGTACAAGCGATATAAATTTGATTTTTTGCAAAAAAATAAAATGAAAACTAAGTCATAAAAATTTGCAATATAAAATAACTTAAAATTTTTACTGTTACAATTTTTTGAGAAAGTGCATCGTTTTCAAGTTATAGTAATTTCTCAGATATTTTTTCACTAAAATTGGTACCAGTTTTACAATTTACAATTTTTTGGTAAAAATAAGGTTATATCAATGTAATTCAATAAGCCCTATTTTTTACCTATGATAACATGGCATTGGTCAGATTTTAAATGCACATCAGTTTTGATAGGGTTATAACCGGCTCCGTGGCCTAATGGTTACGGCTTCTGTCTCCCAAGCAGAAGGTTCAGGGATCAAATCCCGGTCGGTGCCTTTGAAATTTGGAATCAGGAATTTGAATATGAATAAAAACTAAAATGAATCAGTTGGGATTCGAACTCACACCTTTGGATTGGTGGTGGTCTGGGACGCTAAGCAGTCGGCCATCAGAAGGTTTACAATCTAGCAGTGAATTGATCCGTAGTGATGAAACATGTTATCTCTTCTTCTCATATTATTAAATACGCGCTGATCCCTGATTTGCCTGAGGGGATTGGAAGTCTAAATATAGATCGAGTTTCCTTCAGATGCTTGCTTCTATGTTTAGGCGGGGCCAAACAATGCCCAGCGACCTCGGAATTGGACCGCAAGGAGCTCTGTCATTCTGAAATGGGTCGTTGGAAGCAGCGCGAGGGCTATCACCACCTAATACCCGGGTCTGAGATAAGCTGTATCAGCATTCGACATGTACACAGTCTGATACAAATTATACTTTCCCATAATTTCGCTACCGGTTAGCGGGTATTGGATTGGACCACACACACACACACACACATCAGTTTTGATAGGGTTATCGGATCTTCATTGACGGCCTTCCGTACAAAAACAACCCTTTTCGCAATCTTCCGGTCTTTTTCCAAAATCGTTTTTTACAAAACTTTTCAAGAACTCAATTGAAGTTGATAATTTGAATAGAGTATTTTGGGGTCACAAGACGGATCGAATGAGATCAATACGGTCAAAATCCATTTATTAATTGAGCGTCAATTTTCTGGAAGGAAGCTCATCTTCGAGTGATTTTATATTCTTTCCCAAGTGAGGAATCCCACGAAAAGATTTGCGTAGGCCAAAAAGTTCAAATCGAATGCTGCGCAGATCCATCCCGAGGCACACCGTCCTGGCCGTCGCTCTGCGCTGTGCTGGCAGTGAACTACGAATGTTCGCATCCCATGCACCAACCTCCTGCAAAAGTCCCCGCGTTGCCTGGCCAGCCGGAGCACAACCCGGAGGTGAATCCCTTCGAGGCATTGTTTTCTGTGTTATTGGCATTTTTTTTCCTCACAACAAACTCAACACGCCATCGGCCATGTCTCGGCGCTCCACACACTCGACTCCCGGGAGCTGTTTAAGCAGAGATGATTATTCTGCCTGATGGCTCAAAACTCGGCCATTATCGTCCGAGTCCGACGGCGATGATGATGATGACGACGACGGTGTAGATTAAATTCTTTCCAGGCTTGGCTTCTAATCTAATTTCGGTGCTGATAATTGGTACCAGAGTTTGGCATAAGCCCTCTAATCAACACCGCTCAGCTTTTTTTTCACTCCTCCCGCCCAAGTTTGGTGTTTTTGGTTCAACCACTTTCAAATATATGCTGACTTCACCGGACGACGACGACGACGATGGCTGACCAGCACTCTTTGGTGGAAGCAAAAATCCAAACAATAAATTCTTGTAATTCGATAAGCTAGCATCATCAGTTATTGGTGGTCGAATGAAAAACGATGCCGATTGGGCGCGGTGTCTGCACCCAGCAAAAGGAGGTTTCTCCTGCTGCGCAGTTTTTCATTCGAAATAGTTTTTTTTTCGGGATTTTTGTTGATTCATTTTCACTCATTTTTGAATAACGATAGCATGGCGAGAATCCATTTGTCAAAGATATAATTCGGCTTGAAATCTATTAAGTTTTAGGCGAATTGTCTGTTCTTCCAAATGTGTTTCAAATAACAGTAATGATATGTTCTTGGATATTGTAATATTTTTACCTTTTAGTGTTTCAAAGGTAACTTTATGAATTATCTCATCCATTTAAGAATCGCAGGATGGCTGGAGCAAAATATTATAAACCAAAGATTGATGCCAGTCGTAGACTATTTAAGACTTCCTACCTTCGTTGCAATCACTCGTAAATTCTCTAATTGGACCTCATTGACTGACTTTCTCGTACAAGAAATAATGTAAACGCGTAAAACAATCGTGAAGTTGAGAATTAATTCCATAATTCATTCACATAATTCAAGAAGAATTTCCGAGAGTTTATCTCGAAGGAACCAAAAAGTATTATGAAATACTGAATCAAATTATTAAAATCCAAATGTTTTCTTTTTTGCCTTCCTCACCTCACTGAGGAAAGGCTATAAAATCACTCGAAACTGAACTTCTTAAATAGGCCTTGTAGACCCACCTTCGCGTATACCTATCGACTCAGAATCAAATTCTGAGCAAATGTGTGTGGATGGTCGTAGATTTTTTTCTCACTCACTTTTTTCGAAACTGGCTTGACCGATTTTGTCCGGATCTGTGTTTTTAGATCCGTCTACAGGTCCCATTGGTCATATTTTAATACCATTATGTTTAGTAAAGTACTTCAAAAGATATGCTAAAAAAACGATTTTGACTAAAGTTCGCAAGATTGGTTTTTGTAAGAAAGGCCGTAATGCTATACATTTTTAGAAAGGTATTTGAAAGGTTTTGTTTTTTTACTGACCACCCGATATGTCATCCAACATACTTCGAAGGGCTGTGACAGCTCGAGCCCGATCATTGTTTGCATCAGGACACTGTGACGAGTGGGTTAAATTATTATTATTTTTTCACTGGGCCTAGAAAGTCTTATTATCGTAAAACCTTTTTTTACGCGGTGGCGTAACGCTTTTTGTTTCGTCGATTTCTCTTGAACGACGAAACATTTTGGCAATCTTTTAAAAGCATTTTGTAGGTTTTGTTCAGATCCACAAAACGCAAAACGCAGAAATCGACGAAATAAAAAGCGCAACGCCACCGCGTAAAAAGAGGATTCACTGTATTGCAGAAAAATAAAGACGTAACAGAATGAGGATTGAATCATCAACTTTTTGGTTGTTGATCCGATACGCTACCACCGCGATTGTGAATTGTCAGAGGGACAGAGCCTCAACATATTCTTCTCTCTGAAGTGTTGCTCGGGACGCGCCAGCATTATATGAGTTGGTGAGAACTCTGGACCCTGACATGTTTACACACGAGCAAAAATGATATCTGGGCTTGCTGCAACGACCGTTTTGAAAGGTAAAATTTTTTGTAGCAAATCCACTATGACAGATTCTGATTTTGCGTGTAAAAGGCCTGAGTGAAAAATAAATATTGCACTATTTTATGCAATTTTATGTGATTTTACACCCTGAAATATGTAGCCCATCAGTATGGAAAACCTACTTGACCGAAATGACAAGCTCATATATGCGTTTATCCATACAGCTTTACATCGGTCTGATGCCCGAGCGGGCTAAGGCGCCAGTCCTTACTGTTGGTGCTGGGTTTGAATCCCGTCGGTAGCAACTTTTTTTTTTGAGTTTGCAAAAATTGTACATGCAGTGTGTAATATTAAGTGTTTATTTTGACGAAGGTGATGTGCATTTTTTGCTGTGTAATGATTTCAAAACAACTGGAGAAATGTAAAATGCATTTTAAAACACTTTTTTCATTTAAATGCTGGCACCATGGCTTGTATTTTGTTGTTTCAATTATTCACGATTACCTACAAAAAAAAATTCGAGATAACATTATTTTTTCGATAACTGCATGAATTCGATTCATGATTATATGAATTCTGTTCATGAAATCGTGATCTCTTCAACGGGTGCGGGACATTTTGCCGAATGTCGTTTCGCCGAATGGGACGTTTCGCCGAACGGACGTTTCGCCGAGTTGTTAACTAAATATCGTACAAAACAATATAAAATGGACACATAGTTTATTAATGCATATCTGGAGTTTTTTTTTTTTTTTTTTTTTTTTTGAAAGGTCCAATAAACCAAATTTTCAGTTTTTGCTTTTTGGGTGTTTTTTAATACCCCTGACTCAAGGCGGTTTCAAAAACGCCCAAAAAGCAAAAACTGGAAATTTGGTTTATTGAACCTTTTCAAAAAAAAACTCCAGATATAATGAATTATAACCATTCATCTTTTTATTCTCATATTAACTTGTAGAAGTACAAAAGTTTTAGGGTTTTGTTTTTCCTGTAAGTTTTATAATTTCTGTTAGTTTTTGCATTCTTTCAAACATGAATCAAAATCAAACCATCCACATTAACGACCCCCGGGTCTTTTGTGGTCTCTATTGCAAGTTTCTGCTCGAAGTCAGAAGTGGAGTCAGAAGGCTTGAATGGGGAGAGCACCCAAACCTCTTTCTACTCCAAGGAACCTTTCACCCCAGTGTTTGAACTGACGACCTTCGGACTGCGAGTGCAACCGCCGCCAGCGATTCCACCGGAGTAGGCTTGGTTTGGTGTGTTGTTTGTACTTATGACATGGAGACGACTCCTACACCTGGAATGACTTAACGGCCTAACAACCAAGGCCGGGACCAACATTTTACTTCCTCATCCGATGGAAGGTTGCAGCAGATGGGAATCGAACCCAGAATCATCTGCTTACAAAGCGGACAGCGTAACCATTCGACCACGCACTGCCACTTTCAAACATGAGCAGTTCTTTAAATTTTCAGCATATATTTGTCTTATTTCTGTGAGTATGTGCATTAGGGTGTTTCATCCAAACAAAAAAGTTCTCAGAATCAGGCAAACCGAGGTTCCCCTAGTAGAGGATCCCCATAGGGACTCTCATGCCAAATATCAGCCCATTTTTTGAGAATTGGCCTGTCCCCAGCGCATTCTTTAGAACAAGAGCCGTATAATTTTTAATAAATTTTGTGAATTTTTGCATTCTTAGTATTTTTAAAGCGAATAATCTTTATTGATTCTGTGGGTTTTGCATTCTTTAAAACATAAGAGGTTCGATTAATTTTCAATTGACGAATAACATTATAAAGGTTAAAGTTACGTTAATCAAATAAACAACAACAACATTGAATTTTCAGCATATAATTTTAAATTATTTTAGTGATTTTTTGCATTTTTGGTTATTTAAAGAAAATAATTTATATTATTTCTGAGAGTTTTTGAATTCTCTCAAATATGAGCAGTTCTTTTTTCACCTTATAGTTTTGTATAATTTCTGTTAGTTTATGCATTCTTTAATTTTTAAAGCGAATTGTTTAAATAATTGCTGTGAGTTTCTGCATTTTTTCAAAAGTAAGCAATTCCAAAGCAGTTATTTACTTTTTTATAAAAGATATAATTTTTTTATATTATCCTGCCGCTCCTTGATAGGAATGAAATGGATCTTTTACCCCCTCGATTTTTTTTTATAGTTTTTTGTTACGAAGTGTAACACAACACAGCTTTCGATTTCACGATTTTTTACGCTGAGTGCACAACTTATCCATTTTTGAAGTTGATGGCAGTAAACACTTTAGTTTCGTGGCTTCCTGAACACGCTCCAATCGACAGAATTAAATTTTAGTGAATTTCCTACCAGTAAATAAAATTATAAATTTCGCAACCATGCGCACCCTCGTGAAAAAAGTGCAGATCTGCAATTATAATTGTGGAGTCCAATAAACTTTAATTAAAACTTTTTGAATGCAATTCATCCTAAAAAAGGCAAAATTACTTTCTGAAACACGAAAATGGAATGATTTCATCGTTCATGTTTGTCCATTCTCCTTGCACACGCCACGCTGCTTCTGCCTGGGTAAAAGGGTACTGCTCGTTGCATGGTAAACACTATTCGATTGTTTTTATTGATGAACACGTTCACAGAACTTGAGCGCCCGCTCGCTCGTGCCGAAACCGTCCTTGTGCCCATCTCTCTCCCTGCTGTCTCTGTGGGCCAGCTGGGGCTTCGTGAACAATTCACAAGCAAAACCACCACCACGTTCGCGTTCTTCTATTTTTATTTCGCATCAGCAGCAGGAGCAGCAGCAACCAGGCAACTAGACCCGCAAATGTGCGCAATTCCATAATGCATTGAATAAACCATAAAAGTGTCGAGTTAGTAGATTATTAGGAAACGTCGATTCTAATAAAATTTGACCCAATATGTATGTGTGTTGGTGTATGTGTGCACATAGTAACAGGCCTGGTTCGACCAAATTCTGAACAGGACTTGAACCTTGTAGGGAAAACTCCGTTGCTTCGGTTCAACTATTGGCAAACTACCCTCCCAATGCAGAGGTGAATGCAAAGTGAGACAACTTTTCTCGCTCGTTTCGGACATTTTCATCGCACACGTACACCGCGTACAAAAGTGGTCGACGAGGATCGTTGGAGTTTTAGGACACACTTTTCCGTCGTAACGTGATTACTATCCGTGCTTTTTTCGAGTTCTGCCATAATTCCCCCCCACTCTCACACTGTCGTATACATATCGGAACGACTACGACGGTCGAAAGGACCACCTCCCGAGAGAGCCATATTCCAGCATTATCTCCAGCCTGCCTGTGCCCCTGCCAGGCGATTCCCTCGCGGTGGGTCGACCCGACCTCCAGCCAGCCACCAACCGCATGTACGATGTGTCCTCATCGGGACCACGTTTTGTCATGGCACACGATATTATTGCACACAGACCGGCTGAATCGTGGTGGTGGGATGACGTACATTATAGTTAGCAGCCCCCTTTTATACGTGATGCTGGGCTGCTGGATGGTGCCAGCAAATGCGTGGAAATTGGTAAAAATTTCGTTATCATAAACGATTCAGGGAAATTCTATTTAGAAGGGTTTTGCTTAGACATTGACCTACTTATTCAAAGACTCGACATTAGTCAGTTTTTATCCTTACCTAATTTTAAGTGATTAACATTGAACAAAATTCTTGACCATTTTTCTTTATTTTTCTTTCAAAAGCAACATACTCAGTTAAAAAAAAATACTTCGAAGCTTCTACATATTGATGGTTGTTGGCTTGCTTGCATTCGAATAAATGTTTATGCTTATCAGATTTTCAGAATGCCATCAAATATATATAAATCCATGTGTGAGGAAGAAAAAAAATGTATGAAGTATGGAAATTCGCCAGCTAAGAAATTTACAATTTATGTTTTGGTAGAGAATCCACTAAAATTCAATTATGTAGGTTGGTGCGTGTTCAGGGAGCCCAAATCTACCATACATTGGCAAAATAGAAGAACAATTCTCTGAGATTTCGGTCATTCGATTTTTTTTTGTATTTTTTAATCCGGCTGAAACTTTTTTGGTGCCTTCGGTATGCCCAAAGAAGCCATTTTGCATCATTAGTTTGTCCATATAATTTTACATACAAATTTGGCTGCTGTCCATACAAAAATGATTTATGAAAATTAAAAAATCTGTATCTTTTGAAGCAAATTTTTTTATCGATTTGGTGTCTTTGGAAAAGTTGTAGGTGTGGATAAGGACTACACTGAAAAAAAAATGATACATGGTTAAAAAAATTGGTGATTTTTAATTTAACTTTTTGTCACTAAAACTTAATTTGCAAAAAAAAAAACACTATTTTTAATTTTTTTTTATATGTTTTAGGGGACATAAAATGCCAACTTTGCAGAAATTTCCAGGTTTTGCAAAAAATCTTTGACCGAGTTATGAATTTTCGAATCAACACTAATTTTTTCAAAAAATCAAAATATTGGTGGCGAAAATTTTTCAACTTCATTTTTCGATGTAAAATTAAATTTGCAATCAAAAAGTACTCTACACGGAGAAAAAAGAGTTCCCAAAATCGTGAACAAGCATTCATGAATATGGGAACCACGAACAAAGTGTTTAAATCCCATGGTACGATTTTGAAAAACGTACCATGGCATTTGAACACTTTGTTCGTGGTTCCCATTTTCATGAACGCTTGTTCGCGATTTTGGGAACTCTTTTTTCTCCGTGTAGTGAAATTTTCATAAAGTGCACCGTTTTCAAGATATAGCCATATTTAGGATTTTTTTTTAAATAGTCGCAGTTTTTCATTTTTTTTTAAATTAGTGCACATGTTTGCCCACCTTTGAAAAAAATATTTTTGAAAAGCTGCGTAAAATTCTCTATATTTTGCTTTTTTGAAATTTGTTGATACGACCTTTAGTTACTGAGATATTGCCAGGCAAAGGTTTAAAAAGCAGGAAAATTTATGTTTTGTAAGTCTCACCCAAACAACCCACCATTTTCTAACGTTGATATCTCAGCAACTAATTGTCCGATTTTCAATGTAAAAATATGAAACATTCGTGAAATTGTCCGATCTTTCCGAAAAAAAATATTATCATTTTTTTTAAATCATGACTAACATTTCAAAAAGGCGTAATATTGAATGTTTGGCCCTTTTGAAATGTTGTATCTTGATTTGATAATTTTAAAAGTAAATCTCCTTTCTTTTGGCAAAGGCTAAGCATTTTTACAAAATCCCACAAAATAACAAATATTTAAACAATTTCATTGTTCTAATAATCGTCAAACAGAACCGCACAAATCTACAAAAGTTTAAAAAACAGCTTACACAAACAGTACCGTAATCTGGGGTGAATTGGGACTTCAGTCTGAATAGGGACAGCAGTTTTTAGAGCACTTAAAGCTTTTAAATTTGGAAATGGATGTACACATTTTGTTGGTCTGAGTCTGTTCTAACCGAAACCAATCAGAAAAATCAAAATATTGTGCTCCAACATGGTTAAAACTGCTGTCCCAACTCGCCCCATGTGTCCCGATTGACCCCAGTTTACGGTACACAAAACTTTGTGACAAAAACTAAAGATCAAAAAAGCTCATAAAATGCTCAGAAAATAAAAAAAAGTGGTTCGAACATCTGGCAAGAGCAATTTTGACAGTTCGGGCTGGTGTGGAAACAGCGACAGACCTTCCATCACAAAGGTTTGAGAACTCTTTTTAGTGCAAATTGAACACCTACTGTTGATAATTTGGACACATTTTGAAGGACGTTATCAAGTTTTGATTCCAATTAGATTTTGTTATGGAATTGTCTTTTAGGAATATAAAATAAGATTTAATTCCTGAAAAATCATAAAGCTTAAATGATTTCAGGATTAAATTTTCCAAAAGTTATATCTGAATAGGAAACCCATGACTCATTACTGAGTAAAGACAATGTTTAGCTTAATTTGCTGAATAGCATGCAGTGTCTGCTCCATTTTAAATGCTTTATTCACCAGTCTTTTTTGTAATTCTGTCTGGTTTCATCTTTTTGAAAAGATTTCGTTATCAAAATGTAACCCTTATCATACACTATGAGGATTCTTCATAATACTAAATTCGAGTTGATGGCGTTTAATTATTCAGCTAAAAACAAAAAAATCAGTAAATAGTCTTTAAATTTTTTTTTTTAATTTTGTTTCTCTTTTGACATTCGATAGAAATTTATTCAAAACTTCCAACTTTGAACAATTTGTATGACCCTTCTTTAAGAGTTTGAATATCCCAGTTCTTCAAAATTGATTATTCAACGGAATAGTCTTTCTAAAGCCTACCTAGCGATGCACAGTAATAGGACTCGAACAAACTTTAGTTAAAATTTACCTTAAAAAGCACTATAAATCTCTTTTGATATTTGATATTTCACGACGATTACAGTCATCCCACATATTCGGAACGGTTTACAGATCGGCCAATGTTCAACAAATCATAGAAAATCGTTAATTGAACATAATGATTTGCTTTTACCTTCATGTGAAAGCTTTTCTTGCGATCTTTCGATTGATGTATAGACCGGCTGTACATTTTTACGTTTTATATCAAGTTTTTAAAGAAAAACATTGACCCTTGAAATCCACAAATTTGGAACACTTTTTTCTTACGATGTAAACATTTTTTTTTTCTCTCGAGGAGTACATATTTTTTACAAAATACTAACTTCACACTCTGAAACCAAAAAAACACATGCTTAGTAATGTTTTATGAATGGTCTGATAACTTTTTTGTGAAAATATCAGTTAAATTCAGGTGTTCCACAATTGTGGGAGGCACAATAACATCCCACAATCATGGAACAGGCAATTTGGAGGCAGTATTTGCTGCTCTGGATAAAATAATTTTGAAATGCAGTTTTTTGTTGAAAAAGTACTACTTTTACAAGTGGAATAGCAAGATAATGTACAAATAAAGGTCCTAAAAATAGCAGGGTCGACAGAAAAGTTGCATTTGGCATCCTATTGACAAATTACCACAAAAGTGTTCCGAATTTGTGGGTGTTCCGAATATGTGGGATGACTGTACCACATTTCTCAAGTTTATGACTCATGAATAAGGCTTTGATATACTTTCCAATGATGTACAGTATGACGGTTCCATTTGTTATTTTTACTTAAATTTACGGAAAGTTATGTAAAGTGCGTTTTGGTAAGCAGATTTGGATTTTTTGAGTATTATTCCTTATCACGTTTTTTATGAATTATTTATCGAACAACTCTCAATCAATAGTACAAGTTTTTCAATATTTTTGTTTAAAATATTTTTGAATGTAAATAATGAATACTGAATTGAAACGAATTGGGAAAAAATAACACCCTTCTAGTAAATATTGATTTAAACTTATTCAAGTATAGTCCTACTGCTTCTAAATTTGTCCACAGTTCCAACCTTTGCCAAATATCATGTACAATCAGCCAAGTATAATCGGTGCCAGCGGTTTTTACGGTCTTTATCTTCGCACGAAGAGAAGTTTATTCGGGTCTCTATCTCTCAAAAAACGCAAGTATCGACACCACACATCGTCTTCTACCTTCTGGCGCAGCATAAAACGTTCTCCAATTTCGGTGCTACTCTGAGTCTCTCTATCTGTCGCACACAGCCAAACATGCTGTTGTGTTGGTTCGATTGCAAATGTTTGTTTTCAAAATTTTCTTTTCTAAATGAATTGTAAACATTGACTGCGCCGTCGCAGTGCAGTTTTCCTCGATTTTTTTTTATGGGCACCCGATTTTGCTCTCCCTCGCAACACCATCAGCGCCGAGTCTCTCCCAAATCGCCGTCGTTTCGGGTTGCTTGAGTAGGGGAAGGGGGTCTATTTCGGTCTTACGTTTACCTTTGTGATCAAGTTGACGGGTGTTACCTTTAAGTTTGGTGTGATCCTATCAACACTCATTCTATTGAACTTTTCATGTTGTATTTTTTTTTAAATTGTTTACAGAATTTACGGACTTCTTCTAATCTAATCATAATGTCTTATAATTTTGCAACACTGCCAGGTCACATCGACACTTTATTGTAATTTATAGAATTTATCAAGCATAAATACATTTTAAAACCTTTCTGTATACTTTGGATAGTTATTTGAAGAACTAAATGAAGTGTGATGGTTCAGCAACCTTATCATAAGCAAATTTGTGTAAAAAGGCGATACAAATCTGAATAAAATATATCCCTCTTGGAACAAGGGCGTCTATGTTCCCCACCCTGTCGCGCTTCATGCAAATTTGTCCCATCATTTTTTTTGCCCGAAAATATGTGCCGTACCCCAGCTCGTATCGCCTAGTCGCTTCTGGCAAACCCCTCCAGTATCTGGTATCCGTATCGTGTGCCGTTGACGACGACGTCGGAGCACATTAATATTTGCGGATGTGTTGGTGCAAAAGTAGCACCACACCGGATCAGAGCTCAGAGAAGACATAAAAGCAAATTGAGAAAGGAAGGAAGGAAGGAAGAGTGCCGGAGTACAAAGCCAGATTTAAGAACGAATTCGAAGGGGTTTTTCGCTCGGCTCGGACGGGCTGCTCTCGGAGTTGTGCTCGGTTTTTCCGATATATTTTATTATTATTAAAAAGTAATAGTATTACGCCAGCACAGCACCGTGTCGGATCGAAAACGGAGCCGTGGTCGTCGTCGTCGTCGGGGAGTCGTCGAAGAGTCGTCCAGGCGCAAATGGGAAAGCGCAGCCTAAAAAAGTTCACGGATGGTTATAGCTCGCTATAGGTATTGCTTGCTGTGGTGTAGTACAAGAGTTTATAGTTAATAGGGTTTTGTAACGCAACGTTGGTCTGACATCTTTCGAAATTAGTAATGACTGTGCGGTTCGGCTGTGGTGGAGCAGCGGCAGCAGAAGCACCAGCAGTCTCGAGTGAAACCCAGCAAAGTCCGTCGATCGATTCGATTCCTATCAATCATCGTTGAAGCCTCCCCAGGTTCAAACCGGAGCACGAGTGTGAGTGTGTGGGCTGTTATTTTTTTTAGATTGTGTTCTGTGAAATCCAACCGAAGCCTGGCACGAATTGGAGCGCCCTAAAAAGATTATCAGGGGTATAAAAGTTTAAAGAAATAATCATATATCTCGTCGTTGACGTCGTTCTCTGGTTGGTGCGTTTTGCGACTGAACGTGTTCTGAGCTAGCGAATAAAAGAGGAAAACCCCGGTCTAGTTCCGTTCTGCACTGCTAGTACTCTACAATCTGCTAAGGTATGTGTAGTTATACAACACCGAGATGGGAGGTTGCAGGTTGCAGCCATACTACCGATATGTTGTCGGTTTAGCAGCCTGTCCCTATGACCGTGTGAGTCCGTATGGATATGGTCGTTTGCCATGCTGCTATATTCGGGTAAATTTAGATTCGTTAATTATGGATATGCAAGATTTATTTATTTATACGATTCACGTTTGTTTGCTAGCTGGCTAGCTTTATAGCGCCCGGACCGGATCGGTGGTAGGCGAACACGTTTTGTACTTGGTACTTGGAACTGAACTGAATTGCGATTTGCAACCCCCCAGTTGCAATCGAACGGGATTGCGCGCAGCTTTAATTTGCAGCTGCAGCAGTTGCTGGATGTCCCTGGAGAGTGTGTGAAACAAGAAAAAATCCATTTGAATATTGTAGCTTGTTTAAAGTTTGATATAATTTATTAATGTCCGGGCTATTCAAAGGGTAACGGGATAGGGAGTCAAATGATATGATTTTGAAAATTATAATAAAACCATGTAAAAATGAATACTTCCTTTGCCACCTTCATAAAACTTTTCTATAATCATGATTTTATTACGTAATTTGGTCTACAGAACTGCACAACAAGTCTTCATTAAAAGAAAACAATTTCACCAAGACAATTTTACAATTTCACCTAAAAAAAAATTCACAATGCATAAAATTGTAAATGCTTCATACTCGACTAGCTCTAATTTCGTGAAAGTGCGACAAAATCTGGCTCCTGCCGATTTTGTGACACCGACTCCAGCTCTCCAAAAAGACTCAATTTCACAGCCTTGATGAGTAACCCCTGAAGTGATCTGGGAATATGTAATCAAAGATGGCGGTCCGATTTCGTATGCTGAATATCGAGATTATTTATTCCAGCCACTCAAGCTTTCTTTGCTAGAAGCAGCGAAATGGCCTAAATAAGTTTGCTTAAATGGTTTGCAACTCAGAATAAAAAAAAACTCTTTATAATATTTGCAGTGAAACAAAACTCAAATTCATATATTTGAAAGCACGTTGCAGAACAAAAGTAAAATTTTCTTGAGTGGAAGTCAATTCACCAAAAGTTGGTGAATTGACTTCCCAAACACAGACTACTGTGTCAAAATAGCGTGCAAGAAGGCCGAACGGTTGGACGCTCTTTGTACGAATACAAAGGGTTTGGAATGGATTTTTGAATATTTGTTTTCTTAACTTAGGGGAACTATACCCTTTCTCAGCCTATTTCTATTATCGGCCTATCAGCACTTTGATCATGAATTACAGCTTAAATAAAATGTTTTTGACTGTTCCAAAGTAATCAATAGCTCAAATAAAAGTGAGCAAACAACTCATCATTGTTGATACATCTGAAAATGTTGATTTAATAGCGGAAAACGGCAAAAGTGATGAGAATTGGTCGAACGGCTTAGTGTGCTTAAAATGGGTATATTTCCCCTACTTCACTGTCCTGCTTGACAGCTCTTTCCAAGGGGACCATAGTTTTTAATAAGTTAATAATAAGTTTATAATATACCGTCAGTGGGGGTGACTATGGGTCAAAAAACGACACATCTCTCGTAATTTCTTAATAACAAAAACAATTCAAATAACATCGAAAATCTTTTATCGTAGAATTGTTCTTAGATAGTTTACTAACATTTTCCCAAAATATGGAGTAATTTGATGGACTCTACCTAAAATGGAGAGGGGTGAAATTGGGTCAAATGAAACTAAAATGATGCTCAAATACAAAGATATGGTAAAAACAAGTCATCCAACAGTGTTTCTTGTTCGATGGCATCGTATCGACATGCTAAAATGTTTGATGTAGAGATTTTCAAACATTTGGGTACTTTTTGATCAATTCCAACAAAAAATTTAAAAAGTTGATTTTTCGAGAGGTTTTTTTTGGCCAAAATGTACCTCAACTTTAGACAGCTGCAAAAATGACAGGATTTGTTCCAGGAACGAAATTTTTTCAGCAAAGTCGAAACTTCGGATTATCAAGTGTAAACATTTTTTTATATTACAATAAAAAAAAAGTGATCGGGAATGGTTTTTGAGCGTGTGTTTAAACGTTGTACAAAAAAATTAACATTAGTGACAAAATGAGCTTCTTATCGGCACCAATAATAACGGTGCTGAAAATTTCTTTGTAGGGTGCTAACAAGTATTACTTTTTGACATCGTTTTGGTTTTTAAGTTGACCTAATACAATTAAAAAGCGAATAAACAAACATTTCACTGAAAATTCAATTCAAAAGTGTTTTTGGAACTGCAAAAAAAAACTGCACGATTTTTTTAGCACTCGTCGTATTTCCCCTATTCGGCAGAGCCTCTTTGGTTCACTGTACGACTCGAGCTGAAAAAAATGATCGAACAAATTCGACTAGAATCTTCACACAAAATGTTTCAAATTTTCTGTAGCTCGAATCGTATTTCTCAACCCGCAAGTGTGTGCCTGCTCACCGCCTGCTAGCCTAGCAGCGTCATCTTTTCCTGTTATTTTTATCAAATCATAAATTTTCATAAAACATAACATCCATATTATTCAAATTGCCTCACTCTCTCTTTTTGTTGTGCGGCGTTCGGGTCGGCACTCACCACCGTCTCCTCGCCCCGTCGCCTTGTATAAGTCTATCTACTTTATATTTTAATTCACGTGCGGTGATAAATTGATTTTGTTTATATCTCTCGTAGCTCTTTATTATTGCTTGCATCTCGTTCTGGCACACGGCGCCGACCGGTTCGTTCCCTTCCACGTTTTTGCTTCATCTCTCGTTGCGCTCTCTCAAATTACCGGTTTATTCATCTTTCCTTTGTGAGAGCGCGCGCCGTTTGTGTTGTTTTTTTTCTTTACTTCTCTTCCGTAAATTTATATTTTTATTATACAAAGCAGGCTGTGTCACTAATTTCCATCTTCTCTCTCTTTTTTCAGACTCTCTCTCAGCCACTGCCAGCGCCGTTGATGGACAAACAGGTTATTCACTAAAAATACAAATTCATTGTAATTGAATCATCTATGTTCGGATAAAACGGACACCAAGACCAACGCACGGTTCTCCGGGAGCACATCCGTCGTGCCGTGGTGGCCATCACCACCAGCAGAGAGTTCTGAGGAGAGAATCGGACAGCTTCTCTCCCTCTCACGCTTTCTCGGTAGATTAGGAGAGGTGAGTGTCACCACTACCATCGCGATCCGGCGATTCCTGCCCAGGGGGTTCCGGGGTGGTAAACAACACATTGGCCCTCTAGGTTGTAGTCTACGACGATTACCCACGCTGACGGTCGGTAAAAACACCCGAATCGAATCCCCTGCCTGTGTGTGGAGGAAATTTAAAACTTCTGGCTCTCTCGGCTGAGACTGCCGACGACGGTGCGGAACATGAACCAGCACCACAACCATCGGAGCTCGGAGGAACAGCAGTTCTCCGCGAGCAGCAGCAGCCGAAAGATGTAGGGATTACACACAACCCGCGCGCATCATTCGTCGAAGAATCGGTGTAAAGTTTTTCCCCCCTGCAAAGAAGAGTAGAAGAAGTGGCAGAACCACCCCCCGTAGCAGGATGGCCGCGGCAGGATGTTAAACTACACTCCCTCGCTCTCTGTGGAATTACGTTCAGTTTTCGTGCAAACGTGAAAGGATTATCTAATTAGCCGCAGCTGTGTGCTGTGGAATAAGGAATAAGAAAATGCTCTGCTGTGAGTCGGCAGCTGGTGGTTCCGGAGGCGCCGGTACAGGCTGCAGTCGTAATCAAGGTGGCAATAGAATGATGGGCAGTAATGGGCCGATGCGTCAGCCGGACAGCTTGCTGGACATTACGGCGCGGCTGGTGGCACAGAATGAGCCGTTTCAGAAGATCGAAGAGCGGTACGATCGAATACCGGAACCGGTGCAGCGGAGGATCATCTACTGGTCGTTTCCGCGCAACGAGAAGGACATCTGCATGTACAGCTCGCTGTCGAGGTAGGTTTGAGAAAGGATCGTAGACATAACCGGAATGGCCTCGGACTACTTAATCTAAGTCAGCTTGTAGTGATTATGTACTAGGTGCTTGAAATTGAAGGCGGTATTTGGGAAATGTTAGTTTTGTTCGGGAAGAGCATTTCTGCCAGAATTCAGTGCTTGACATTAGTAAGCGCAACATTTATGAACACTAAGTAAATTTTTAAATGTTTTGTGCTTCAATAATAATTTTGGTTATGAACGAAAGATAGGAGAATAGTGCTTTGGGAGCGTTCTTTTATTACGTAACGCGAAATTTGGGATTTTTGATCCCCCTTTCGTAAAAAATCGTAACATATGAGCGATCCCCCCCCCCCGCCTGTAACGCGTAACACTAGGACTTTTTGCAAATTTTTATGAATGCTTATATGAAAATTTTGCGTTACGTAACATAATTTTTTATCACACATTTCCCCACCCCCCTCCCCCAATTTTCGTAACAGACGCTAACACCCCTCCCCCCCTCCCAACTGCGTTACGTAATAAAAGAACGCTCCCTTTCAACTCTTCGCGCTATTCTCATGGTTCTACATGAATAAATCGCAATTTCGCAAATTTCGCAATTCAACTTTTCATTGTATTTCTTGATTAAAATAGAACTTTGACCAGCGATTCCTTAGGTTCAAATAACCGATCTAGAATGCTAGATCGTTGATTCTCCATACAATCTTAAGAAAGAATTTTCTGATTTATTTGATGTCTTCAGCAAGTTTGTGGATTATGATTCGGTAAAAATAGGTACAACGAAAAAATAAGCCATTTTCTAATTACAATTTCATCACAAAAGTTCGATTATGACAAACTTTATCACTGATATTTGTCATTTTTTTATATGAGTGGACCAAAAATGTCAGCTTTGGAGCTATTATTATAATAGGGTTTTATCCCTTATCCCCGAATCACCCCGAAAGTGCCACTTCCCCGAAAATCATTTTCCCGAAAATTCCACGTCCCCGAAAATCATTTTCCCGGAAATTCCATATCCCCGAATGTCATTTACCTGAATGACCATTTTACCGAACTGTCGTTTTCCCGAATTTACATATACCCGAATGGTTATTTCCCCAAAAATTTAAATTGTCCTAAATGATAAACTATATATTAATAATTTAACAAACCTTTATATAAAATTCCAGGGTGGCCACTCAAGTCGGGAAATCGGGAAAGTCGGGAAAAAGTCGGGAATTCGCCAAAATCCGCCAAAAATCGGGAAAAAGTGGGGAATTTATGATTTTTTGTCAAAAAGTCGGGAAAAGTCGGGAATTCTAAGCATACTTGCTTGAACATTTTTTTTTAACTCATGAATAATTTTGTAATATTTTGTGCAATTTTCAAATTGAATTCGCTCAATTCTACTTTAGAAACTTACTTAAAATTTAAGGTTCTTTTCACTATTTCAATATATTTGAGTATGGAAATGCTGTTTAAAACATTTAAAATCTTAATTAATATTGGAGTCTTTGACACAGATCTTCCTAATATTTTTCATGAATAATATGATCTCTATTAATTTTTGTTTATCAAACAAGAGGTTGAGTTAATGATAAACTAATATAAAAATAGAGCCTGGCCAGCTTAGAGTTATGATTCTATTTCATTTTGTCACATAGATTGAATATTTGAAAACAGATTCCAACTTGACTTTGGCCATGGTTTTTTGGTAAATATTTTTAATTGTTTAACTAAATTCATTAAGTAACACAAAAAGCTTGATTTTCATTTTTCGGAAAATTTAAATATCAAATAAAATCCAAAATTTAAAAACTTTTTTTACGTTTTGAAAACATTTTTTAAGTTTTGAAAACATTTTTTTGAAATTGTACAAAATTTTGAAATTGTAAAAAAATAATCCACGAAAGTTAGAGTTATTGCGAAACCGTTAAAAAAAATTGTCTCTTCAAACATTTTGCTTGAAATAAGTGGTAAAACATAAAATCATATCAAACTGAATGTTCATTGAACAAATAAAACAGTTAAATACTGTAAATACCACTATATAAAGTAAAATTGATAAAAATATATCAAAAATTACAAAATTAAAAAGGGAACTTGGCAAAAACATTTTTTTATAAATTCCTTGACATTTTTCTAAATCCTTTGAATGAATAATATCAGCAATTATGTTTTTATCATTCTTTGATTTAAAATGATGGTGAAATTTAAAAAAAATAGTAACGAAATTTTAAGTTCAGTTATCTTTGACCTTTTGTTATTTCCAGATGAAACGGAGTATCAAAAACTATACTTTTGCTAATTTAAAAAAATTACAAGGAAGTTATAAGTATTGTTGAACTTTCGATTTTTTTTAAAAGACTAATTGTTTGTGTTTCTACTCTGAATCATAATAATCATATTCCATTTTTGAAGTTTTTTTTAAATTTGTTTAGTTTGTGTATTTATAAAAAATGCCTTTATTTGAATTATTTTTAAATTCATTTTTTTTGTGGCTAGCATTGACTTTTCTTTTAGAAAGTTTTTTGTTTGAAATCATTCTTTAGATAAGAAATGCGTATTATTTGAGCATTCTGGAAAAGTCTGGAAAAAAAGTCGGGAAAAAGTCGGGAATTTGAAAATGGGATTTGAGTGGTCACCCTGAAATTCTCCAACGTGTGTTTTCAAATATATAAAAAAAAAACAAATAACCGTCGAAGGCCATTTATAAAACACGCGGACGCTTGAAGAAGTGCGGGGTATTGACATCATCCACGTTCCATAAAAAAAGATTTTTTTTGTATGGGCAATTATCAGCAAAGGACAATTTATAAAAAAATGGTATCCACGTGATAAGGATTCCGGACTGTATTTTGATTTTCAACAAAATGTATTTTTTTGCGAAATGATCAATGTATCAAATCGACGCTGTCTTGCTATCTTGTCGTTTGTCGTTTTTTTACGTTCCGAGAAAAAACACGTTTTAATCTTTGACCTTGAATAAACGAAAAATAGAGTACGCAATGAAAACAATAACAAACACGATTTGTTTGATTGACCAATATGTGCTTTGTCCTGAACTTTGGTTAAATTTGGTTGCCGAGGTCCCGAGCTATAATTAGGGACCATCCATAAACCACGTGGACACTTTTGGGGTGGAGGCGTATGGCGATTGTCCAAGTGGTGTGTGGATAGTCAAATGTTTACGGCAGTCGAGCTCTTACTTGTGTCAAACGCATTCTGACCTGAAATCCCTTTGGCCAGTTGTCGCACTCACAT
The DNA here is from genome assembly GCF_016801865.2 of Culex pipiens pallens. Taxonomy (NCBI): domain Eukaryota; kingdom Metazoa; phylum Arthropoda; class Insecta; order Diptera; family Culicidae; genus Culex; species Culex pipiens. The sequence continues at coordinate 116,030,022 of NC_068938.1, forward strand.
CATTTTTACGGGTGTGTCAAGTCGGTTTTTATTGAATATCTCAGGACTGAAATCGAATTTTGGGTTTCTGTGTAGGTCAAAAGATGAGGCATTGTGAAAAATAGGAAAACGGTATTAAGCGGCACGCTGCCATTTAGATTTGTTCATTATAAATGTGTACTCCGCTCAAGATGTTCTCATGAATGCTTCGTTGGATTTGGTGGAGTCAGTTCTTTTTGAAATGCAGTTGGAGTAACTAAATCTCAGAATCCGGAGTTCAAATTCTTTAACTCCGCAAACTTGGAAAATATACAAAATTTAAGTGAAGCTGGAATAAAATGCTCAAAAAAACATTTGAACGTTTAATTGTGCATGATACTTCATCGATCGTTACTTCCCCGCGGTTCTGGGCAAAGGGCATGTCCGCCTGACTGGGTTCGGGGAAGTGGCGTTCGGGGAAATGGCCGTTCGGGGATATGGTCATTCGGGAAAATGATTTTCAGGGATGTGGAAAATTAGGGGATGTGGCCATTCGGGAAAATGGTTTTTAGGGGAAGTCGCCATTCGGGGATGTGGCCTTTCGGGGAAATGGATTGTTCGGGGAAATGATTTCCGGGTAAATGACATTTCGGGAAAGTGTCTTTTCGGAGATGTGGCATTCGGGGAAATGTCTTTTCGGGAATGTGGGTTTCGGGAAAATTACATAGATTCGAATTTCGGAATTTAAAAGTACTTTCCTAAATGTTTGATAAAATGTTTTCGAATAAATGCCATTTTTAGGTTCCATTTTTTTGAAAATTGTTGATAATTTTATGTGCCACCAATTCGGCCCTCTGTATTCATTCGATGTTATCTTAGAAACTATTGATCCGATTTTAAATGTTAAAAATGAATCCCGTATGAAATTTTTTCAACCATTTAAAAAAAATATTTTAGGATTTCAAGATTACGACTTTAAAAAGGGCTCAATTCGAATGGCAGCGCGTGGCCGAATGGTTACGCTGTCCGCTTTGTAAGCGGATGATTCTGGGTTCGATTCCCATCTGCTGCAACCTTCCATCGGATGAGGAAGTAAAATGGCAGTCCCGGCCTTGGTTGTTAGGCCGTTAAGTCATTCCAGGTGTAGGAGTCGTCTCCATGCCATAAGTACAAACAACACACCAAACCAAGCCTACTCCGGTGGAATAGCTGGCGGCGGTTGCACTCGCAGTCCGAAGGTCGTCAGTTCAAACACTGGGGTGGAAGGTTCCTTGGAGTAGAAAGAGGTTTGGGTGCTCTCCCCATTCAAGCCTTGGGACTCCTAGGTTCGAGCAGAAACTTGCAATAGAGACCACAAAAGACCCGGGGGTCGTTAATGTGGATGGTTTGATTTTGATTTTGAATTCGAATTAACATGCAATAGGGTCCTAAAGCTCTATGCATTTTTTTTTTATTTTTTTTGTAAAAATAATTTCTGACAACTTTTTTTCGCCTCTCCATATAGGCTCTCTACTATGGTCCCCTTGGAAAGAGCTATCTAGCTATACCTTTAAGTTATGAAGGACCGCGAGGTTAATTTTTCAAAATGGATTTAAAAATCCATTTTAAACTCTTTGTGTGGTCGCACAACTAGCTCACTAGCTCACCATTTGATTTTATCGATTTTACTGGCCAGACTAAATTTAACCTCGTACGATTATCCACTTTTGTTGAAATTGAGACTCAATGTATTAAAGGATGGTCCAATGCACCTTCAGGAACTTAAATTTCACTGAAATATTGTTCAGTGTCGGCTGCCGATGCGGAAATCCAAACGACTAATATCACAGTCTAATTGGGAAACACGTTTTTCTACATTTAAAACAAAAAAAAACTGCAAAAAAATATAGTTGGCTGATACATCAATCGAAAGATCACAAAAAAGCTTTCACATGAAGGTAAAAACAGATCATTATGTTCAATTATCGATTTTCTATGATTTTTTTGGACATTGGCCGATCTGAAAACTGTTCTGAATATGTGTGATAAATGTATGTTTGTTTGAAGCAAAAAAAATTATAGTAAAAAAAATGTAAAAAAATTAGTGAAATATTAAAATAGTTTTCTATTAGCAAAAACACTAAACTGCAGTAAACTTTTATTAAACTTTTTTTTAATAAATTGCGATAATTAAATAACGTACCGTTGTCTATTCCATAGTTATAAGTAATAATTTTTCGATTGAATTACGATGTAAAACACAGCTGAAAGGAACATCAAACCTCTGTTTTGTACCTAAATGAACTCACTGTAACTTGATTATTCACAAATAAAACCAAATTGAAATTGAAAAAATAAATAACGTACCGTCGTTAGAGAGTTCAGACTTAGTGTCTGCATTGTAAATTTTGTAATTAAATATGGTTTGAATTTTTTTTTTCACAGGGTCTCATCGATAAACTCCGTCGAACCGCAAAGTCTGAGCTTCTGCGCTGGCCTCAAGCTGGTCGAGTCCGGTTGCGTCGAGGACGTTCTGCAGGTTGGTTTCCACCTCAGCGGCGTCGTGTGGTCCTACCCGCCAAATCACAACCACCGACACTCGTCGTCGTCGTCGTCGTCAAACGTCCCATCCGGTGGCCGTAATGACCTGCCGTACCATCCGTACGCCAACGTCAACGTCAACAACAATCACCACCACCACCCGCATAACAACTACATCGGAAACAATAATCATCATCATAATCCGCACAACCATCGCCCTTTGACGCCCCCACCATTGCACCAGGCGGCCCCATTGCCACCGCCGCCCGGTGGTCCCCCGGGTGGTCCACCGATGGCAGCGGGCGCGATGGCGGTGGTAATTCCGCCCCCACCCGGGATTGCCCAACCAGTACCACCACAATACAACAATAATCCGAATATTGATCGTGATGGATTTAACAATATTTCAACCTCGTCATCTTCAGGCTCGGGTGCGGGCCACATGGAAGAGAACAAAAAATTCAAAGTGTCAGTCAGCTTCGATAGGTGAGTGTGCGTGTTTGTGTGTGCGTTTTTATGTATGAGCGCCCCCCCTTCCCGAAAGAATAAATGAAAAAAAACGAGTAAACGAGAACGGACGGATGAGAATGAGTGATTGAGTGTGTGGACCTGATGGCCGTGGTTTGGGGAGCCTCGGGGGTTTTTTTTTGTCATCGGATACCGGTGCAACCCGCATGGGGTTTGGTGTGGTGTAGGCTGTAACAAGAGAATATTTACATAGACATGGCAGTAATTTAATCGAATTTTGCAGATGTAAAATTACATCGGTCACGTGCAGCTGTGATACCAAGGACATCTTCTGGTGCCATCATGTCGTTGCGTTAGCTCTGTACAGGATACGAAACGCCGAAACCGTTAAACTAAGAGTTCCTATATCAGGTATGTTATGCTCGTTGGATTCGATAGAGACAGAGGTCTTATCACACTTTGCTTACTTTTAGAAACATTACTACAAATGAACCGCCAACAGTTGCAAAAGTTTATCCAATACTTGATCTCCGAACATCACACCGAAGTCCTGCCGACGGCTCAGCGCCTAGCGGATGAAATCCTGCAGCAAAGGTCGGAAATCAACTCGATCTGCGGGGCACCGGATCCGACGGCCGGAGCTTCCAAAGACGACGATCACTCGTGGCATCTGGACGAGTCGCAGGTGTGCGAAGCGGTCAAGACCTACCTCGGCCAGGGCAGTTACTATTACAGCAGCAAGCACTTGAACTCCCTTTTTGGAAAGGTGCGCGAAATGTTGCGCGCCCAGGACTCGAACGGAGCGCGGATGCTAACGCTCATCACGGAACAGTTCCTAAACGATCCCCGGTTGGTTCTGTGGAAAAACCACGGAACTCCGATGACGGAAAAGTGCCGACAGCTATGGGACCAGCTGGGAGCGCTTTGGGTTTGCATCGTGCTTAACCCAAAATCAACCCAGATAGAACGACTGCACTGGAAGGCCCTGCTGGAAAAGTGGTCCAAAAGCGATGTTTGTCCCCAAGAAGATCCAGACTTGCGTACCTCTACACGGGAGAGCATTCGGGAGCGTTCGAACCGTGAGCGGGAGCGAGATCGTAACCGTTTCTTCCGAGAAAACAACCTGCGGAACATGATGTACTACAACCAGAACAATGCCAACGCAAACGATCAATACCGCAGAAACTACAATGATCAACACTTTAACGGACCGCCTCAGGAGGGTCACAACAACGGCCAAAATGAGAACTACGATAGTTCCGAGTCGGATTCGGACTCTGACGAGGACATGGAAGAAGCGAATGAGCCGGAAAACGGTGAAAATGACCGCGCCGATGCGGCAAACGCCCCGGACGAACAGAACCGTAACGTTGACGTTGACGTTGCCAACATCCTGCAGGACATCAACTTTGGTGTGAACGGCGAAGCGGGCAAGCCCGAGGAAAACGATTACATCAACCTGAACTTGCTGAATGAAAACAGTCGCCTTAATCCGATACTTCCGGAAAACGACGACAGCTCGCGGGAATCGATGGACGTCGACAATGACGCAGCGATGGCCGGTCCGAGTGGACTCAACAGTGGCAGCAAAAACCCCTGCATTTGCGGGGCAGAAAAGTGCGGCTGCAATCGACCCGTGTTCTTCGACGAGCTCAAACCCAGCAAGTTTTTCGACTGCGAAGCGTCCAATTTCATGGTGACGGAAGACGCCAACCAAGGCTGCGAACCGTTGAAGGAGAACGAACTCGACCTGGTTCACGAGGGACCCGTGGAACTGGGCGGTGACGCTGAGGATAAGGTAGACAACAAGACCTGTGATATTTTGCGAAAGGACGGCAGCGTGCTGAACTCGTTTGAAGACCTTGCCGTACCGGGACCGTCTGGGTTGGGAAGAATCTCGTTGGCCTCTAAGCCGGTGGCGGAAATTTCGGTGCCCGTGCCCGCAGACGACTGTAAATGCCATAGTGATAGCGATAGTCTGATTGCTTCTTGCAGTAGCAACAATGAACCAGGCGCGTGCAGCGGTGGCAGCAGCAGCAGTGAAGATAAGTTACAAAAACCGGAAGATTCGGCCCAGTCTAGTCAAGCGAACGAAGATAAGGAAGTTCCTCGGGAAGAGGACCAAAACAAAGTCAACCAAAACGACGCCGAAGAGCCCCAACCGGGTCCATCGCGGGCGGCAGCAGCGGGGTATGGCAACAATAAAAGACCGCAGGCGGCACTGGCCAACGAACGCAACAATGCTGAAAACAACGCACGACCTTGCAAACGATTAAAGCTGAACAACGGAAACTGGCTCGGCAAGAACGTGAACAAAACTCCTCGGACAATTTTCCACAAAGCATTGGACGCCGTCAGCATGACCTGGGATAATGACCACTTGAAGTTCATCCTAGAATCGGAAAGCTATTCACTGCTCAGTCAAAACTCGGTGCAAATAGCCGGATCTAGCAAGTCAACTAGCAACAGTCCAAGCTCAAAAACGAACTTCAACACGCTCGGTCAACCGCTGTGGCACGAACAGATATCGATGACCGCGGCCCGGATCGATTCGCTTCGCTCTCATGGCCACATCGAGGCCGCCCTGCGGCTATCCGTAAGCGTGGTTCGCACCATGCGTGAAATCCAGCGTGATGCTCAAACACTTTGGCATCGCCACAAACCAAAGATCCCAGAGGTTAAGCCTGTCCCGGAACCAGTATGCAGCTGTCCAGGCCCCAGCAAGCCTGTGGAACCGCCGCAACAATTTCCTTCCAGTTCATCGTCGGCGTCCTCCTCCTCTTCTTCATCGTCTTCGTCCCGGAAGGGAGAGATGCCTCCTCCTCCCGTTCCAGGACCCTCTTCGTCGTCGTCCTCGTCCTCAAGTTCCTCCAGCAAAGTAAGCTGTCAATGCCCGGCACACCAAAGTCACATGCAACCTCCGCCGCCCCCGCCTCCTCCGGTGCCGCCACACCAGCAACAGTTCCAGCAGCATCCTCAAATGAAAAAAGACTGCTCCAAATGTCTACAGATCAAATGCTATTACGAGTCGGTTGGTTCAAGCTCATCTTCATCGAAGCACAACTATTACAACAGCATGATCCGCAGCAGCAGTAGCCGGAACGGGATGATTTGTCACTCGTCCAAGTGCAACCCATTCATTCCGCCGCCAGCGGAAATGTTCCGAAACCCGCAGCCGCACTGTAGTCGCGATTATCGCTACATGAAGTTCAACATGCCCCCGCCTCAACACCACATGCACCATCACCACCACGGTCACGGTCACGGCCATCAGCCTCCAAATGTGCCACCACTGATTGGGCCTCCGCCACCGGCGGGGCCACATCACCATATGCATATGCCAAACCACGGTGCCGTTCCGCCGCCACCAGCGGTTATGCCCGGAGCCGAGCATCCTCCTCCGCCCCCGATGGGCCCCAAATGCAACTGTCCTGTACATAAAGACGACACGGCAGGACCGTCATCGCAACCTGTACCGCCACCGGCGGTCCCAGGAAGCTCGTCCGCGCATCCAGCTCCTCCTCCACCACCACCTCTGGCACCGTTCCATCCCCAAGAAGCCATGCCGAGGCCGCCAATTCCGTCGTGCGCTCAGCACGATAAAAATCAGTGCTGCATCAAGAACATGTGCTGCAAGATCCAAGCTTCCCGAGGCCCCTCGTCGTCGGCAGCCGGTCCATCGTCCGCACCGCAATCATCTTCCTCCTCCTCTTCGTCTTCATCGTCCCAGTTTATGCCACCGCCACCACAGCCCCAACTACCAGGGCCATGCAACTGCGGCATACACCCGGGAGGTCACCACGGCCCGATGTACGGTGGTCCCATGTACGGCGGCCCCATGCCAGGACCGATGCCCGGTCCAAGCACATCCCGGTGCGTTGCCAAACCGTACGATCGACCTCCTCCGGTATACCAGGAGTGCGACATGAACGGGTGCTCATCGAAGGCCAAACCTTCTTCTTCTTCGTCGTCGTCTAGTCGCGAAGCTTCAGCGGGACCGTCCTTTGGCAGCTTGGCCGCCGTGAAGGTACACCAACCGGAATGTGCCCTGCACAAGAAGTGTGGTGAAGCTGGCGGTAGCAGCAGCAGCAGTGGATCTTCAAAGTCCAAAGCAAGCTCGAGCGGCAGCTACGGAGCGACCAAAGTCACTTCCCTGCTGGATCCGATCAAGATCAACCGCAAGCCAAACTGTCTGTCCAAGTGTATCGACTGCAGTGTCGGCTGCGAGGTGGAGTTCCCGCTGGACGCGATCGCCTGCATCTTTGACTGTCTGACCGAGGCGTGCATCATGCCGGAGGCGATGGTCAACGAAATGAGCCGGATGGCGTATGAAATCGGTGCCAACGGCCAAGGCAATGCGGCAGCACCGGAAGATGTGAACATTATTCCGCCCAAGTATCGTCACATTCCGGTGCCCGGCAGCAAGGATCGCTACGAAACGTACTTGACACTGGCCTTCGAGGCGGCCATTCTTGCCCTCAGCAAGCAGCGGATTATGCCCCATGGTCTGTACGCGCAGCACGTCGTTTGCAAACAGCAGGATCAGCTCATTTCACGACTGAGAAATATTGATCTTGATCAGATGTTGATCGACGTGCTGAAGAGTCTCAGCATACAACTGTTGGAGGGTGGTCCTACCAGCGGCCTGGGTGAGATGATTCATCCAGAGTCCGTTCCGATGCACACGTTGGCACGGTTCCTGTTCGCATCGCTGCTCAACCAGTATCCAGATCTGGCGTTCAACATCGGTCTACGCGCGATGAGATTCCCCATCCTGGAAAACGTGAACGAGGGTTCGATCAACGGGATCGAGATGCAGCACAACAACTTTATGCAGTCGCCGTACCCTCGTTGGTGGACACTCGGTCACCTGGAGACGCAACAGTGCTCGCTCAGCTCGACAATGATGAGTGCGGCCAAGGGCGATACCAAGCGGCTGTCTGCCGTGCTGGAAAACGCCCGTCGCAACATCCACAGCTCGTCGCATTTGTTCAAGGTAACTTGATCGCTTGAGTGGCCGGAACCGCGTTCTAACAGGCTCCTTTTTTTCTCTCTTTTCAGTTGGCCCAGGACGCGTTCCGATTTGCCACGCCGGAGAACGGCCCCCGCAGCCAAACGCTGCTCGGGGTCGCGTTCGAGCTGGGTCTTCAGGTTATGCGCATGACGCTGACCTGCCTGAACTGGCGCCGCCGCGAGATGGTCCGCTGGCTGGTTACGTGCGCGTCCCACGTCGGTCTCGAGGCCCTCATGTCGATCATGCAGAATTGGTAAGTTGATCGAGATTTTTTTTCCTCATGAGTGAAACTAGATCGGGAGACAAAATTCCAGTAGGGGAAAACCGCGAACAACGACCCAGTCTTTGTCCTTGGGTGTAGAATTCCACTTTGAACTTTTTCAAGTGCGCTTGCAAATTGTGAAAACCTTGGACACTAAAGTTGGATACATACCTTGGTTCCGACTCGGGATAACTCGGGAATCGGCGACCAAAGTTACATCCGTCCACTATCTTCAAGAGCTTGTAAAAAGCCGTTGTGTCCGTGGTGTTCTTCACCACCAGCTGGTTGCTTTTGTTTACTACTCCTGCTGGGCTGGCATTGTTGTTGTTTTTGTTTTCCGCTAGCTGACTGAACTTGTTGTGGTTGGGCAGATTCTGCTCCACTTTTCCTTCTCGGACCACAGCTCCGGTGACCTCAACGATCATTTTTTCGCTTCCGATTCACGGATATGGCATGAAAACTCCTCCACCTCCATCCGTCACACACTTCAAGGCACGCTACGCTTCTTTCATGCTGAGGATCGAGACTGATTTGCTTAAATACTACGCAAAATCGGGTACACACTAAATGATTTCAACGCGATTTTGTCCCTCCTTTGCGCAGGTACCACCTCTTCACGCCAACGGAGGCCACCGGTCCGGTCGCGACCACCATCATGTCACACTCGACGATCATGCGCCTGAATCTGAACTTCCGCCAGCAGGACGAGCTGTCGAACTGTGCGCGAACGCTGGCCCTGCAGTGCGCCACCAAGGATCCGCCCAACTGCGCGTTGAATGCGCTCACGCTGTGCGAAAACGACGCGATGGCCTTCGAGACGGCGTACCACATTGTGATTGACGCCGCGACACATATCATGACTTCGAGTCAGCTGTTTACGATCGCACGGTAAGTTTTGCCCGAGGAGGGAGTTGGCGTCACGCGGATCTTACCGTATGTTTTTTGCTCCCACAGATACATGGAACACCGAGGCTACCCGTCGCGGGCGTACAACCTGGCGATGCTCGCCATGAAGAACGTCCAGCTGCAGTACAACCAGGACACCCATCCGGCCATCAACGACATCCACTGGGCCTGTGCGCTGTCGCACTCGCTCGGCAAGGCCGAACTGTCCAAGATGATTCCGCTGGTGATCAAGAACGTCCAGTGTGCCACCGTGCTGTCGGACATTCTGCGCCGCTGTAGCGTTCCGACGCACGGCATGCACAACTTTAACGCCCATGGCAGAGGTACGTGATTGGTCGTGGAGAATTGTCGTGATTTTATATTTAAAATCATTTTTTTTTCTCATAGGCAACAACATGCGCCAGTGTATGAAGCTGAGCTACGATCGCGAACCGCTGAATCAACTGCTTGAGGCCGCTGTCTCTGCCTACGTCAACACAACCCACTCCAGGTAAGATCGCGCGTTTCAGCGTGGGGTGCCAACTGTACTAAACGTTTTCTCACCCCCTGTTCCAGACTTTCGCACATTTCGCCGCGCCACTACAGCGACTTTATCGACTTTCTTAGCAAGGCGCGGGACACGTTCATGCTGGCCCGGGACGGTCCGGCCCACTTTTCGCGCCTGATCGAGAACATTACCATCGCGTACAAGGGCAAAAAGAAGCTGGTGCGCCAGGTGCGCCAGCGGTTCCAGTTTGTCTAATGACAATGACTTCGACTGCTAAAACAAAAGAATGAAGAAGACACTTTTGAAACTATTCATAGCTAGAATAACAAATTATAATGCAAGTAGGTATTCATTTCAGTTGAAATGGGCTTAGTTTTTTTTATTATTATTTCCGATCTTTGATTTCGTTTAGGAAATGAAAAGCAGTATTACAATTCGTAAAGACGTTCTTCCAACTTTGTTTATTCACGTTTATTTGTTAATCGTTTCAATATTATTCTTTCTTGACAAATACCTGATTGTTATACAACCTTTGGTTCACCACCTTTGAGTGATGATTATTTGCGTAGCAAAATTCTCTCGACGTGCAACACTCGTTAACGCATTTTCAGTTGAACAGGCGAAGGTTTTATTTTGGCGGAAAAGTGAGAATTGCCTCACGGTGTAAATCAATACTATGATAGTGACTTGTAGAGTAGACAAATAAGCTTAGAACATGACTTCCATTTTTAATAAAATAAAATAATGGAATCTAATTTATCTAATTAATATATAGGAAATTAATATCGAGATAAATAGCTTACAAAATAAATTTAAAAAAAGATGCGCATGATCTTCGAGCATCTTGCTTTGAATTCGAGTCGAAAAGTGGGCAGAAGAACTGATTCATTTGTTTAGCGAATAATTACCGAAATTTGAGCCGATTGCCGCGCAGCTGCAGGGTACACGAATTGCGTTTCAAGTATCTTTTCGTTCCCAATTCAAAAAAAAAAAACAGTAAAACTTGTGCCACCATATCTGTGCCGAACAAACACGATTGACTTAGATTTCAGTTCGATTGAATGACAGACTAATCCTTAGTATAATTTCACCAGTTTAGTTGAATACCTCATCTATTTAAATTTATACTTAGTAAAATTTATAGCATAAGTTTTGAATCAGTCTGCGCAGAGCTCAGTACCGATAAAGTTAAACAAAATATCGCGAGCAGAATTCCTATTTGATTAAACAAGCAAAATAGCGTCGGTAATTAAAACATAAATACCTGCATGCAAGAGATAGCAGCCTAGTAGAAAAAAAAACAAAACAAATATTATAAAAACACACACGCAAACCTGTTGAGAAATTGTTCTATGCTGGCGAGAAGAGTTCTGCCTGGAGCCGCTGCATATTTCACCTTACGCGCGAACATAAAATGCAAAACAAATATTTACTGCCAAAACAAACAAACTAATCAAACACAACTGATAACGATTATAAACTAAATGATAACACAATAAAAAATATTATAATATAATAGGAAACATAACTAATCAAGGAGACAAGAAAGAAACCCGCAAAAAACTATCAGTTGATATACTCCAAAATAGCACACACTGATTGCACAGTGAGCGTAACACTAAAGGAAACTTACAAAGCCAAATAAGAATACTGCAACAGAGAGAATGACACAAGAGGAAAACTTGAAACAATCTTCAAAGCAGCAACAAAAGAAAAACCGAAATGCATACCAACTTTACTCTGACCTTACCTGTGTACTATTGCTTTAAAAACGATTACGTTTTTATTTAAATATATGATTTCAGTACTCTCTCGTATCTCTCACCTTCACTTTCGTTTTTCTGTTGGGATGTAAGTTTATCTCAGGTATTGTAAAAGTTAATAAAAAAAGTGAAATAAAAGAAAAGTCGTCAAAGAAGTAACTTACATATTACAATAAAATAAAAGTATCACTAAAATTATCGGTCTCGTTGATTACTTACCCGAGCGTAATATCACAACCTCACAACATGTCTGGAGTTTTTTTTTATGAAAAGGTCCAATAAACCAAATTTCCAGTTTTTTGCTTTTTGGATGTTTCAGTTTTTGAAACCGCCTTGAGTCAGGGGTTTTAAAAAAACAGCCAAAAAGTAAAAACTGAAAATTCGGTTTATTGTACCTTTTCAAAACAAAAAAAAAACTCCAGATGTATTGTCTCTGACATTTTGAAGGCATTGGAAAATATCGCAACAATTTTACACCAAAAATATTCTTTTTTAGGGCCAATGTGCACCTTCCAAGAAAAGGGGTCAAGAAATGGCTTAACGAACAGCAGAACAAAAGAGAGGGAACGATTTCTTGGGGATTTTCTTCACCTTCTCTTGCTTACTGCTTCTGCCCATTTAATTTTTTCTTGACCGGTTCCTTGCCAAGTGCGTATACAAGAGAGCAAGGCTGTATATCGCGAGTACCTTAGGTAGAAAGCCATGGTTGTAGAGGGCCTTGACACGCTCACTTCTGCTCGCTAACACTGCGCCGGCCGGCCATTTGAAAACGGGAGAGTTTTTTGTGCTACTGGTTGTAGCCTCGCTAAAATCAATCAGTAAAACGAGTGAAACACTCGTTGACTTTGAATAGTGCCTGTTTTGGGTAGATCTTAAGACCATTTTCAAGTGTTTTCCTCATCACTTTGAATAGTTCAAGACAGTGGGGCAAATTCATGAGCAAAACACTTGAAAAGCTTGAGCCACCCGAATGGAAATAACCTGTCAAAGAATGCCAAAAAGTCAATCGCCCAAACACTCGAATTTGATAGTGGTTTGGATTGATGTTGAAATACAAACCAATGGAGCACCCGCAGTCGAGCAGTTTTTGACAGTTCATTCCATAAGAAATACATTGTAGAAAAAAGCAAAAACTGCTCGAATGGAAATAATGCTCCACTACACTGAAAGCCCGACCATGGTAATTTTAAGAACATTTGCTAAAAATGCTGCTTATTAAATTAACTATGGCTTTTTAGTAAAAGTAAACGCAAATATGGTCAAATGTACCATACTTCCACAAAATTGCATGGTAGCAATTACAAAATGATTATCATTCTCTCGGTATTGGAGGGTTAAAATTACCATTCCGCTCTCGACATAGTAAAACTGACTACGTTAGTCAGTCAATTCAAGCACGGATTGTTTTTAGCAAAAATACGCCGGTGCGTGTTTCTCAATTTAACCCTACAGTATGGTAGCAACTACACTCAAACCCCGATGGTTTGACACCAACTGTTGTCAAACGAACGGGGTCACTTTTTAGTTTGACACCCCTTTTACACGGAGTTCACGCACTCGATCAAACGTTTGTTTTGATAGTGTGCGTGAGCGCCGTGTAAAAAGTGACAGTTCGTCACTTTTTAGTTTGACTTTGACCAACCAACGGGGTACAAACTAAAAAAGTGTCAAACGAAAAAGTGACCAACCACCGGGGGTTGAGTGTACCATGGTTGGGTTTTCAGTGTAGATCTATGATGTGGCTTTATTTAATCATTCAAGTGTTTGGGCACTTGAATAAAAAGTGTGGCGTATTTTCAGTGTATGTCATCGCAGCAATCGCAGGGCTGCCAAAACCACTTCATAATTCGTGCTTTCCATTTCATTAGGGCACAAAACTTTTGTAAACAAGAGTGTATCCCTCTCACACCTTACGCAAACTGTCATTTAAGTGAAAGGGATACACTATTGTTTACAAAAATGTTGTGCCCTTTTGAAATGTTAGGCTCCAATTTTCTTCGAGCTGACTCTGTCAAGCTCGAACACGCGTTTTGGTCTCGATCCGTTGGCGAAAGAAAATATCCATGCAGATTTAGTCACTGCATGATGCATTGTGATGTCTTTATTCAAATCTATGCACGAATGAATTCAATTTTGCAACAGCAGGTACTACTCATTGTTTGGGTCATCCATTACAACCGCATGAAATCTAATCGAAACGAGCCTTTTCAAATAAGCGTGCACAGCTGTCAATCGAAAAAAGCATCACATTTTAAAAATTGTTGTTCCGAGTTCAACGCGGCGTCATTTTCCGTAAAATATCAGAGGAAATTCGATTTCTTTTCCCAATTTTCCGTTCGTAACGTAAACATAAGCCACCCAGAACAACGATGGATGATGACGCGGAGACCTACAAGCTGTGGCGAATCCGCAAAACCGTGATGCAGCTCAGCCACGATCGAGGTTATCTCGTGACGCAGGATGAATTGGACCAGACGTTGGAACAGTTCAAGGAGCAGTTTGGGGACAAACCGAGGTATGCTCGCAGGAATTCCCACGAAGGACAATGTCGTTAATGCTCTTTAATTTGCAGTGAAAAGCGTCCCGCCCGGTCCGATCTTATTGTGCTGGTGGCGCACAACGACGATCCGACGGACCAGATGTTTGTCTTCTTCCCGGACGAACCGAAAATCGGCATCAAAACCATAAAGACGTACTGCACCCGTATGCAAGAGGAAAACATCCACCGGGCCATCGTGGTGGTCCAGGCCGGTATGACCCCGTCAGCCAAGCAATCGCTCGTGGACATGGCCCCGAAGTACATCCTGGAGCAGTTCCTCGAGTCGGAGCTGCTGATCAACATAACCGAGCACGAGCTGGTGCCGGAACACGTCGTGATGACGCCGGAGGAGAAGCAGGAGCTGCTGGCGCGATACAAGCTCAAGGAGAACATGCTGATGCGAATCCAGGCGGGAGATCCGGTGGCGCGATACTTTGGACTGAAGCGTGGCCAGGTGGTGAAAATCATCCGACCCTCGGAAACGGCAGGACGGTACATTTCCTACCGATTAGTGTGTTAAGAGTTAGAGTAAAAGGCAAATAAAACGTGAAGCGGGTTGAAAATGTGAAATGTTGGTCTTTAAGCAATGATCTTATTTTATCACAACCATACAGAATTAGGTTTTAATGAGCAAATGTTAACTGATCAAAAGATTTAGGTTTTCTCCATTTGAAGTTGTGTAAAAGATAATCAACTCTTTATGACATATCTCTTTTATGCAAAACAAATAATTAACCAGCTTGACAACAGTAACGTGTTCGATGCAAAATTTTCCGTTATTATATGTTAATATTTTTAAAAATATGCAATTCTTAAGGCCAGTCTTTTTACCACATGAACATAAATTTATATTTTAAGGTGTTTAAGAATATGGAACAACATTTTTAAAGGGCGTATAAGCATTGTCAGAACTATTTTGCCAATTCCGAGACAACAAGGACAAGCTGTTTAAATCGAAAATCCTTGGAAGCCGAGCATAAATCAACGTAAATATGAACTTCCAAATCATGCAAGAAGAATAAAATTCAAAGTAGCTTTTCGGATAAAAAGTTGGTCCGCAATCTGGAATGAAAAGTTATATGTGGGAAGGGTTGCTGAATCAAAAGATAATTTTGATAGAGCTGAATTCACTCAGCTTTGCTTATCCAACAAACTCTGGAGTTTCATTTTACAAGCTTCAATAAACCAAGTTTTCAAACATTGCTTTTGATTGTTTCTGAAATGGCCTCAAGAGTTATTCAAAAACATTCAAAAGGCAAAACATTAAAATAAAGTTAGACTTTTTCCGCCGCACCTTCACTTCACATCCCTGGACAATAACACCAAAACACAAACCACATCGGAAGTACTTCGTTTAAGGATAGCTTTTTTTATTGAACCTTCTCAGCTCTCTCTCTCGCACGGCGCACTTAAACCAAAATTCCATTTCACCCTGCTGCTTATTCCGCGGGGCACTCGATCGCTCCGCTGTTGATGTCGTCGATGACGTCGTGCGGGGCACGGCCATCGATGGTGCATCCAACGCTGTGGGCAGTTCCGAGCACTTCCTTGCACGTTCCGGACAGCTCGCGGGCCATCGAGCGCGGTCGCATCACCCGAGCGATGCTAATCACTTCGTCGAAGGTGATGTTGCCGTTGTGCTTGATGTTCTTGACCTTCTTGCGGTCCCGCGGCGGTTCCTTCAGGGCTTTCACGATGAGCGAAGCGGCCGACGGCACAACCGAGATCGCGGCCTGTCGGTTCTGGATGGTCAGGCACACGGTAATCTTCAGACCCTTCCAGTCTCCGGTGGCCTTGGCAATGTCGTCACCGATCTTCTTCGGGGACTAAAATAGAGAAGCAAAACCTCCAATCAGTTCCGGATGTTCTAACCGGCAAGTCAAGAAGTAAACAAATACTCACCAGACCGAGGGGACCGATCTTGGGGGCCAGGGAGGAGGTGGCACCGACTTCTCCGCCGACACATCTCAGGTAGACTGGAATTAAACGGAGAAAACGACATAATTTAGTACAACTTGTCACAGACCCAAGCAACCACCAAATCCACCACCGTGGACGAGCACATCACAAAACATCACAAATCGCAAGTCACAAGTTCAAAGCTCAAATTAACACAGAATCCATCGAAATTCACCGGAATTTTCAACTGCATACACAACGTACCGTGCTTAATTTCAGTGGGGTCGAACTTTGGCGGCATCTTGGAGGATTTTGGACGAGTTTTTCAAGAAAAACTGCTAGCAAGTTTACAAATGTGTGTTCACACAAATGGCAAAGTTGCCGGAAAGAGAGATTTCTATCTCTTTCTTGTTGACAGTTGAGCGGATCTAGATAGAAAAAGAGACAGCAATAGTTTTGCAGCGCCACGAGACGGCCGATCCGCAAAACAGCCAGAAGGACAGAACAGGGTGGACGCGTCATGCGTTGCGATTGTGAAGCTAATGGTACGTTCGTTTGAACAGCCAGTGCGGCACTGAGTGCCACACTCGTCGGTGCCAGTTTTGGTTCAAACGAACATTCTTTTTCAGTGTGCATGGAACTCGCATGAAACTGAAAAAATATCGAATGCGGCACTAGAGTTTCTGTTCCAAGATGGCGGCGAAACTCGTGCGGAACTAGCGCGAGTTTCTTCAAACAAACACTTTGACAGCTCTGAGTGCGGCACTCAGTGTGGAACTACACTGAACAAAAATCGACGCCAACATTTCAAAAAGCATCATGTACAAACCATGCGTTTTGAGCAAAACGCATTTGAATGTTGAGCATCCATTTTCAATTCCCATTTTAATATAAAAGCAAAATAAGATGTTCTAATGATAACAAACGATGAAAAACGTTGCTTTTATTGATACTTGATCACCCAAATTCAATTAAACATTATTTCCGTAATTTTATTTGAGAAAAACAAACATAACTTCTTTTGAAATCACCAACGTCTATATCACCCTGCTGTCATTGAGGGGGACGCTTTGTTATGATTCGTTTTTCTTCGCCGAATGTACATGGCGCTTTGTTCATGTTGCTTTTTTTTCGGCCCGAGGTTTATGTAGTCTTTTGTTTGACAGGTTGACAGGGCTATATAAACAGGGACTGCTGATGGCAGAGATTTTGTTTTTGTTTCTTTATTTAAAATCATGATTAAACAGACTTTACTGAAGTAACTTTTGCTCATTTTTGGTGGAGAGAGAGCTTATTAGGAGTACTTTCAGAATATGCAATAACTCAGAAAGTGTCAAAATGTACATGATGCCTTTTGAAATGTTACCGTCGAAATGACCCTTTTAAATCAAGTGTTCTACCCTTGATCTGACCCTGCTATACAGTGCACTTAAAAACCAATCGCAAAACACTTGAATTTTGGGCAACAAAATTAGCTGTCAATTCAATAGCAAAACACTTGAATTTGACGTATTGTGTCACATGAAATACTATATTATATTTATTGGTTTTAAATGGCTTTTCTATCTTTAATCAATGCATGTTTGCATGTAATAGAAATGGATTTCGATTTGTTTTTATGTAAGGAAGATGTTGCGAAATGAAATGTTTTTTTTTTATTTTCTATCAACATGGCGTGTACAAATTTTGTTATTTTTTTCTTCCTGGTCGGGATCGGTTTGTTCGCCACCACTACTTCCTGGGAGGTTTCTCAGCGTCGGCGAGTGAAGCACCGGTGCCGGCGGAGATGGAGGCCCCATGGGGAATCTTCTTGTTGATGCAGAACCGCGGTGGTTCGAATCAAACTGTGCCTTGACCAGTCGAATGACGCATATCATGGCCCCTGAGTTGAATGCATCCAAATCTTGTTTATCACTGGCACCGCCTACCTGGTACGGCATCTGCAGCTCTCTCGCATCCTTCCTGTGAATCATACAAAATACATCCAAAAATCAAAACAAAACCCAAAAAAAATTCTCTCCCCACTCACCAAATGGGTCCGGAAAGGAACCTTATCATCAAAGTTGGCTACTGCCCGGGAGACCAAGCCCTTCCGCTGGCCATACGGAGCCCGAGCCCGAGGACACAGCCTTATGGTGATGCTCATCTTCGCGGTCACAAACCGGGCAGGCAATTTTCTGGACTGGAACATGACGGCAGCGAACTCAAGCGGTCTGCGAAAAACGAACACACCGGACCTCCAAAACTTTCAAATGAGGAAACGAAGCAAATTCCGACGAAGCTGTCACGAAACTGGATTTCAAATCAAAACAAGATCAATTTCAAGTGTTTTGCTCATTACTTTGAATAGTTCAGCACAGTGGGGAAAATTCATGAGCAAAACACTTGAAAAGTTTGAGCCACCCAAATGAAAATAAGGTGTCAAAAAATACCAAAAAGTCAATCGCTAAAACACTTGAATTTAATAATGGATTGGATTGAAATTTAAACACAAACAAATTAGATCTAAGATGCGGATTAATTGAATCATTCAAGTGTTTGGGCACTTGGAAAAAAAGGGTGGCGTATTTTCAGTGTAGCCCTCAAACGAACGTACCATAAGAACAAGATTGGACCTTTTCAAAAAAAAAAAAAAAAAAACTCCTGAGTTGTACCTTTGATTTCATCAAGTATTCAACACGCAGGAAAAGAAGAGAGGCTTGCAGCCTTGCTTGCAGCTGGAATCAAAGTCCACCGGTTATGTAAGTGTAAAATGTAACAAACATTCAAAATAAAATATCCTAACAACAACATTTTTTTCTAAATTTCAGGAATAAGGCATTTTAGTCAGAAATTTACTAACACATTCAAAGTATGTTTACATTACAGCTGGACGTTTGTTTGCATCAGGTTTCCTATCTCTTTCTAGTAAAAGTTTTTTGTCCGGCGACTTCTAGCTGGATTTTTTGACTGATAGCTCTATATGTCAGACAACATACTTCGCAGGGCTGTGACAGCTCGAGCTCGATGATTGTTTGCATCAGGACACCGTCACGAGAAGTTCTTAATTTTTGGGTTAAATTATATTTTTTTCACTGGGCCTAGAAAGCCTTATTGCAAGCAACGACGTTTCACGAACCACTGCGACCGTGAAATCCGGCAGCAGGAAAAAAAATCTGCAGGAATCTAACAGAAATGGCGTTTTTATTTTCTGAATTCAACCGGGACATTCGGGTTCAGCCTAGTAGAACAGTAGAATTCCGGAAACCTTTGAGGAAGATAGTTCAAAATGAAAACATAAGCGATTCGAATGTTTTTACCAATTTTATGTTTTCAAACTAAATAAACAACTTTGAATCTGATAAATGCATTTAGTGTAATGTTTTGAAATAAACTTCTTCCGAAAGAGATCATAAGGCTTTCTAGGCCCAGTGAAAAAAATATAATTTTACTAAAAAATGACGAACTCCTCTTCACAGTGTCCTGATGCAAACAATGATCGAGCTGTAGCTGTCACAGCCCTACGAAGTATGTTGGCTGACATGTCGGGCAGTCAGTCAAAAAAAACAGCTAGAAGTCGCCTGACAAAAAAATTTTGCTAGAAAGAGATAGGAAACCTGATGCAAACAAACGTCCAGCTGTCATGTAAACATACTTTGAATGTGTTGGTAAATTTCTGACTAGAAAGCCTTATGGGACCATCCACAAACCACGTGGACACTTTTTTGGAATTCTCAACACCCCCCCCCCCCCTCGTGGACAATTGTCCATACAAAAAAAAACGTTTTTGTATGGAGCGTGGACAATCGCCATACCCCCCCCCCCCCCTAAAGTGTCCACGTGGTTTATGGATGGTCCCTATAGGGCTTTTGTTAATTTGATTTGGTTAACCGCGGTGGATTTTCTTGAAATAATTCGAACTGTCAAAAATCCACCAAAGCATCTACCGGTGGATACTTTTCTACCACAGATTTTTGTGCGATCAATGTGGTAGATGCTTTGGTGGATTTTTGACAGTTCGAATTATTTCAAGAAAATCCACCGCGGTTAACCAAATCAAATTAACAAAAGCCCTCATGTGATAAGTACATAACAAAAGCCCTCATGTGATAAGTACATAACTGGCATAACCTAACCTCAAGGCAGGTGTAACGGCAAGGACGCAGGAACCACAAGAAAGCTTCAACGACTACTTCACCAGGGATGCCACCTGATTTTTTAAAATGTCTGTGAAAAAGTCTGTGTCTTTGTCTAAAATTTAAATAAATCAATTTACAGTCAAAGAAATCTATCAAAAATTGTGTTTTTAAGCATTTGAAGACTAACGAAATAAGTTTCGATTGATACTTTAACAAAATAACAATTTAATGAAGTTTTTAAAAAGTCTGTGTACCTCAAAAAATGTCTGACACGAGCTCAAATGTCTGTGAAACACAGACAAATCTGTGTATCTGGCATCCCTGTACTTCACTAGCATCTGGCATCGCATCTCCAACACCGCAGATTCGTTCAAAAAATATCAAAATTCGGTCAGCTGAGTCGGTAAAGGTAGTAAACAAACCCAAAATAGCGTGGTGAGAAAGAGCAAGGCGGAGAAAGAGAGCAAAATTTTTGCCTCTCCGATGTTTTTTTAGATTTTGCAGGGGTGGAACAACAACAGTAGGGGCCCAGCTGTAAAACAGAAATATAAAGTCCAAAACCAGCAGCAAATCTGCTGTAAAAGCGCATTTGGTGCAGATGTCAAAACTTTTAAGCATTTGCTTGCCGCTGTAAAAGCGCTTTTAATGCTAAACAGTGACTTTATTTAATGCTGATTGGTTACTTGTGATGAGCAGAGTGGCAGGTTGGTCGGATTTATTCCGGAGAAAAACGCGTAGTTTATCAAAATAAACTGGAGAACTTTATTGAACGCGTGCTTTTTGCAACGGATGACGTAACACACTTGAAAAACGTTCGGCCGACTCGATGACGACTACAGGGTTGTTCATCTCAACAACTTGGGTAACTCTATGAGTGAAGCAGAGGAGAGAGAGGGAAAGGGACAACAACATTATTGCCTCTCCAATTTTTTGACATTTTGCAGGGGTGCAGCAACAACAGTAGGGGTTCAGCTGTAAAACAGAAATATAAAGTCCAAAACTAGCTGTAAATCTGCTGAAAAAGCGCGTTTGGTGCAGATGTCAAAACAATTTAGCTTTTCGCCGCAGCTGTAAATGCGCTGTTAGTGCTGAACAGTGACTTTATTTAGTGCTGGATGGTTACTTGGGCGTTTTCATCGAAATATATGAGATCTGGTCTCTGAAAAGTTCATAAATAACACTTAAGTGCTTATAACTGCTGATAGGGTCGTCAGATCTTCAATCTTTTGAACTCGTTGGAAAGGTCTTTTGATCACCTATCCATCGACAGGTCGCATGATAGATCCGGACAACGTTTTCATCGAAATATATGAGATCCGGCCTCTAAAAAGTGCATAAATAACACTTAAGGTGAAGCCGTTGATCATTCTAGAAGAAAATTGATCATTACTATAAAATATTCTGTATTAAATTCAATTTAACGATTTTCTGCACCAAAATGAATCAGCATGTGCCGGTTGTTGCCTTCTTGAAGCCACTGAAGGAATTTTTGATCCAAAGCAATTGTGTTGGCCTAGTTGGCAATCATTGATTAATGACGATTTCCATAACTTTACAAGGAATGTAATAATCGTTACCAAAAGGAATCAGCATGTGTAGGGCACTATTCTAGACAACTTGTTGAAGGAATTTTGTCAAAATATTGAAAGCGACGCAAATTTTATATCTTTGAACGAAACATCATGACAATGATGGAAGTCTTCACGT